>NC_135432.1:27932239-28232239 GCF_051991255.1 Vanacampus margaritifer | reverse complement strand
CCAAGGGACCTTTCAATGGCTGTGTGGGTTAGAAAATGATGTGTACACAGTGGTGAGGCTGTCAAGACCACGCTGATAACCGTTCTATCGCCGACAGCCCTGGGACGCAAGGCAATGCGATTAAAGAAGACGTGCCTTTTTCACCTCCCCCAGGTGGGAAGACCACCTATTGAAGCAGCACTTCTGCAAACTCAAGAGAAGTTCTAATTAAGACCTACATGACTTCACACAAGTGATCACAGTGTGATACCGACACGAGAAGTGGGCCAAGGGTACACTACAATAGACAATAATTAGGTGCCATATCTAATTAGCTGCAGATGTAATTGTTTACGGGATCTTATGTGACACAAAGAGTGAGTCTGAAAGAACGTAATGATGATTTAGGGTCAAATTTGCACGCGTTCTCTCGTCCAATCAAATCGGTCTTTTACTGTTCGTATCCTCATGACAGTGTCTCTGTCTCGAGGAGGAGAAACACTCAAATGTGGGTGTTTCATATCAAATCTGGCACTTACATGCAGTGTGCTTTCTCCTGTGGCCTTAAGAACTTTTTTGCTATGTGTAAAACACTTATCGTCCCTCCCGTTGTAATTTTTATTATTATTTTTTTTTTATTACATTTTTATGTTTTGGGGATGAAATTGAATCCAGACATCTCAAAAACGTTAAAAAAAAGAAAAAAGTAATTCTACTTTTTTAAATACATAAAGATGAAGATTATGCATTTCAAATGAATAGGCTTTATTAGACTAATGTATATGTATATGTATAATGTAAAGTTTATTTGTTAGGTTTGTGTTAAAATTATCTTTAAAAAGTAGTAAAAAATTTGTTATGTAAAAAAAAAATATAGATATGAATCTTAAAAGTTAGGTTTAAATATTTGTGTTGTGTTGTGTTGTGTTGTGTTGAATGTGGGCTTCCCTACTCACCCCCTCCCAAAAAATAAAAATAAAGAAATGATGCTGATGCTGTAGCAGTAGCTGTAGCTACTCTGGTGTAAAACAATGAACATTTGACTGGTACCATTGATGGTGCTGTGTCCCGAGTTGTCGACTCTATTTGGGGCAGCCTGCGCTGGTCGGAAAGTCCTCTGATTCGTGTTAACTGACTGAGAACCACTAGATCTACTGTACGCAGTGACACCACATAACAGCGATGTTAGATTTGAAAATAATGAGCAGAATTAGTGAGTGATCATTTCTATCATTGAGGTGTGATTGATGGGGAACCCCGCCTTTTGTCTCAAAGTCAGCTGGGATAGTGTCCAATTTACAGCAACCCACATTATAAATGTTAGGGAATGGATGGATGGGATAGTGGATTTACGTGTGCAGGGTTGATGGAAGAGCAGTGACGAAAGGTGCTCAGACCAGGACGGGTAAAAACTGGATCACAGTGACAACAGGTGGTTGTGCAATTAGTCTGAGTTGCAGTGTTGTGACAGATCCAGGCCACAATTCTCTCTCCTATCTTTTTGGAAAAGAAAAAAAAAAAATATATATATATATATATATATATATATATATATATATCTGTATAATAATTTTGTCTCAAGTTTGTTGATCCCTGTATTTCCAAAGCTCTCAGCTTCCAATCTGGCTCTTTTCAAACATGAAGACAACAGATGAATACTCATACAACATAAAGAAGGTTACTAGGGTAATATCCTCTCATGCGAGACGATCTTTATCGTAAAATCCAAGTAATCTAAGAGTAACAAATCCTTTTGCTCTTCATTTTGTTCTGCATTTCGTTGCAAACTATAAAGACTATTCTTGATTCATTTTAGTGGCATTATGTGGGTCATTTGATGCTTCATGTGAAGCACTTGAGTCATTCAGTTAATTAGTCAGTCCTCACTTCTTGTGCGTTGTGTGTCTGCAAATTACATTTTTATTCCAAGTACAAAATGTGATTTCATATTTTGATAAAATGTTGATCTGTGCTGAAAATGTTTGCTACCAAGCTATTGTTTAAATAACAAATGTATTTTGGTACATCAAAGCAGGGGTCCATTTCACAAAGCATGTTCAACAAACACCGAGACTTACCCTGAACAGCGAGTGGACATACACTGAGAGAAGAAACTGCGTTTTCGTTTCCAGGACAGATGATTTGAGGTAGTTATATCAACGCAGAGTAGTTTCACCTGACGTTACCACTAGATTAAAAAGACCACATCAATGGAGCTCCGATTCGTCGAGTCACCATGGCAACGGGGAAGCAGAGCACAGCACCGCCCTAAGCTTCCACGTTTATTTTTTACTCCTCAACTGAAAATCTTAATGCGATCATGTAGCAAATTTGAACATGTCTTTAGAAAAAAAAGTGCAGCATTGCAGCGGCTCCCCGTTGAGGAAGGCGGTGTGGGAGAACGTTGCTGCTCGGGTGTCGGGTCAATGCGTACATTTAAATGTAGTTCTTTGCAATCACAATATTACAGGGGAAACCTGTTGAATGGTAAATCATTAATTCATTACATTTAGGTGCAATCCTGCGGAGGAGAAGCGGACTTAACTTAAAAAAACATTATTCAAACGGTTATAAGAAAAATATAGAATTCAACATACAATATATGCTGTGATGTGAGCGCATAGAAGGCTGGCAATGATGCAAATTTAAGGATGGATTAAGTTGTGTATGTAGATGACTGATATGAAACGGTACCGCTCAAAAAGATAACTGTCCGGAAATGCCAGCATATCTATGCGCGGTCTGATAACAATCTCACGACGAATATGTAATTCCCGGCGCAATAATGCGGCAGCTTCATCAATGGGGTCATTGTCAAAAGGACATGCCGTATTCGTGACAAAAGGACTTTACGCTAAAGATTATAGGTATATTTACGCAAGAACTCGTCGCAGCGGACTTTATGAATGAGGAAATGAAATGTGTGGCTGAAAGGAGGCGGGCACAGAGAAAACCTCGAGGTTCTTTGTGAAAAACCTGCAACCGACCAGGTTTGGTTAATGTAATGTGTCACTACGGTAACTGACCGAGAGCTTAAATGACCTCTTTTTATGAAACAGGCTAGAGTTACTTCTTTTTCTCTGGTTCCAGTTTCCCAAATTTCAGGATTTCTTGACTCTGGGTTCTCACTAAACCTGCTTTGTGAAATAGACCCCATCTTAGATACTGAAAATAAAGATTAAAGTTAAACTTGGTCTAACCCCCCTCACCACCAACAGCTACTTCATATTTTACTTTACAGCTGCAAAATCTGTTCTGTTCTATTCTGTTGTTATTATTATTATTATTATTATTTTTAGAAATAATTCATCATACTGAGATTCTTGTTCAAGTTATTAGCTAGTTGGGTCACTAAACAGTGCTTATATTATACGTTAAAGTAGCCTTTGGTTACCTTAAACCTTCCCTTTCTTGCTATGAACATGAATAGGAATTGTCCGTAATACACCAAAGCTTCCACTTTGTGGCTTTCAACTGAAAACCCATCTGTCTTCTCTGCAGAGAGCGAGCGCACTGCCACAATGCTTTGTGACCCTGGTCTCCGAATCAGGGAACATCACAATTTGCATTAAGGGGATTTCCAAACGTATTGTTTAGGCTTAACTTTGTACTTAAGTTGGTAATGATAGCATGATGGAGCGTGTGCTCCTAAAATAGGACACGAGGCAGCCATTTCTATCGGAATGCAACCTGGTGTGCTCACATTGCTAATGCTGGCTTTTATCTACCATCTGTGCTGTATACTTGCAGATTTTTTACCATGTAGGGTGTGAAAATATTAGACCTGTTTTTAAATTATGAAGCCATTTATCCTGTTGATTTTTTTTGGGGGGGGGGGGCAAATTCCAAAGGTATGGGCAGATCTCGGTTAAAAAAAAAGAAGGGGGGGGGGCATTCAGTGTAGGGTGCAACGACAAATCGCTAAAAATCGTGTAATCAATTAACGATCAACTTATCGTGCAATTATTACGGCAATTATTACGTCAGTCACCCTGCGCTGTTCCTGTTGTGTACCTTGTTTTGAAGGGAGTGTGCTGTTACTAATGAGTGTGCCTTGGCCTCTTAGAGTACCGGCGTGTGGTGCACACATGCAAATACCACATCATCATCAGAAGAAAGTCGAAATTGAGCTGCATCAAATATTACTTTTCATAGTGTAGGAAGAATATATGCCTGTCAGACAGTAGTGCTACATTCTTTGTCTGTGTATGCTGCTTGCAGTGGTTTGTGTGTGAATATTTATTCGGATCCATCCATGTACATGTATACTTCTGTTAGCCTGTCAACAGGTTTTTGCATCGAGTCAGTTAGCATTGCTAGCGATGTTATTTTAAAATGTTATCGTCAACTTCAACTGGAGTGTCAATGGTAATTTGAAAAGGTTGAATCAAGGTAGCCGGACTGTTCTTGTTTGTTGATGACCTTTCGCCTTTAATCCAAAAGGCTTCTTCAGTTTTCGATTTCCAGTCCCTCTATTTATGACTCAGTGGGTGTGTTACCTGGTGGTGTTCAAAAATAGGGTGTTGATGTTACCCTGTGTGTTTAGTGAAACATCCTGCATATCAATCAGTCAGCTAATCAGTGTTTTATTTCATTGATTTATTTTCAATTATTCATATTTAATTAGTTTCGTTAGGAGCTCTGGGATTTTTGTGCAACAACATGTTTGTGCAATGCCAAATAAAAATAATGTGTTGTTTTTTAATAAAGGAATGGGAATTTTAAAATGTTTTTTTTTTTTAAATCCCATTCATCGTTTAATAAAAAAAACACACCAATTAATCAATTATTAAAATAATTGTTAGTTTTAGACCTAATTCAGTGTATGTAACATTGATTGTTGCAGTCCTTGAAACAATATGTTTTGTAATAATGTGCAACCAGTCGCATTTCCTGTTGTGTGGTCAACTGCATGCTTCACAATGAACCTCTCTTTTAGAAACATTGCAACAGACTTTTTCCCCCCAAGATTAGAGATGCCATTGGATTTGAACTTAGTTTATAATTGTTTTATGCCTCTTTGTTGGAAGGCAGTCAGGAGCAGCAGAGTAAAGGCAAGAAAGGTGCTTAGCAAACGTAGCCATCAAAACAAGTCCGGGCATTGCAATAACCTGGCCTGGAGTCGCCTCCAGTGTGATGATTACCAGGATCTCAGTAGAGGTCAGGGCTGACGTTCTTGAAATACTAATTATAATTGTCAATAATACGTCAACCTTGTCACTGCTGTGTCATGACCACATCAATTACCTTTTATGGCTCAATTAAAGTGCCAACCTAAATTATTTATCAGCCAACATATTTGTGCTTTCCTCTCCACCCTTTATACTTGGAAGCAAGTTTCATGATCTCTCAAAGTCAGTGAGTCTTGCGGGAGCATCTACCAAAAACAAGTGGAGAAATGTCTTTAACTCCTTTAAAGTGTCTGATAAAATCCAAGTATTGTTTAACTCGTAGTTTTGCACTGTTAAGGCTTGGTAATTAGAATTAATGTAATGATTCCAAATTAAATCCTCGTCCTGCTTGAGCTGAAATTGTTCTAGCAAGATTGACTTGAATGAATGAATCAAGAAAGAAATGTAGAATTGTCACAGGGGCTAGTCAAGGCATAAACGGGGAAGTGAAGTGGTTTTAAGTGAACCACACCAATTTCCTATACGCATTATTGAAAAATAAAATATGATTATTATTTTTTTCCTAATTCATGACATAGGTATAGTGTTAATTGGTGAGCAAAATGAACAGGGAGAGAATCCCTTTCATCGAATCTGGCTTTCTTCACCTTGAATTCAGAAAGCGTGCTCTTGTACTTGGCATCTCTTTGCATCTTAACCCATTCACTCCCAGCCATTTTCACTGAAGCAAGTAAGCAACCCCCTTAGCTCCTGGCTGTTTTACTGAATTTTGCAAGACCCACACAATATTGTTTTCTATTGCTATAAAAACATGCAACATAGCAAAAGAAAAAGTATTTTCTTTCATCAGAAAAAGTATATTTGTAACTTTCAGTTTTCCAGCAATTAGCATTAATATATAGCTAAGTTTCATCATTATTTTCAAATCTGTTTAAAACAGTGGGCGAAAGAGCTTTTTGCAACATGGCCCTGTTGATCTCGTATACTCTGCTGCCACCTGCTGGCTGTTTTTGCAATTATGTGGAAGTGCCAAGTTTCAATATTTCGTTCAGAATAAAACATAGATGACAGGTCAAAAGTTTAAGCTGAGAAAATGTATCATTTTAAAGGAAAAATATGTTGATTGTAAATTTCATGGTGCCAACAAATCAAAAAAAAAAGGGACAGGTAGCAATAAGAAGCTGGAAAAGTCAATCGCACTTATAAAAGCTGAGCTTCTCGGAGTGGCAGTGTCTCTAAGAAGCGAAGATGGGTAGAGAATCACCAATTCCTCCAATGTTGCGCAGAAAGATAGTGGAGAAATATCAGAAAGGTGTTTACCAGCGAAAAATAGCAAAAAGGTTGAACTGACTCCCATCACTCAACTCAACTCAATATTTATAGAAAACTTTAAAACAACCACCAGTATTTTCTCAAGATGGAACCCAGGGGCAGCAGATACAATGAAAATAGCAGGGACCTCACAATTGAACCCTGTGGAACACTATACTTTCCGTTAAATGTGAATTTATACTACACAATACATATTCATCCACTCGACATGGTTAGTATGAAGGGATTACAATAATAAAGGAATCACACAGCGTACCATCACACCAGTCACAAGTTGATTACTGAGTGCACAAAATTCCCTGCAGCACAGGCCAAGCAATGTAGCGCGATCATCTGCAGCCAATGATGGCCAAGCGAGGCATATCATCACGAAATATTCTAGTTGGGTGTTTGTTTTGACCAACGCCGAACCCCTGGTGTTCGCTTGAACCCAGGTTAAGAACCACTGCATTCATGCAAACGTTCATTTAGGTCAATATTTATTTGTCTGCTACTGGCATCGAGTGCTACCTTACTGATCATCACAACGTATACAGTATTAAAATTAGCCTCAGGGAAACATATGCTTTTGCGTCTGCGGTAACAAAGGCATGAAATGAGGATTAAGTAGAATAAGTGACCTTGTGTGTTTCTTTAATTATCTCTGGGCTCATATGCCTCTATAAATTCAAGGAGTTCTAAATGCTAAACGTAAAAGCAGAAAAAAAACAATCTTTCATGTTATACATTCTTTTTGTCTGACCTTTACACTTTAATTCAAGTGGGTTTCAGTGAAACTAATTATGATTGCAGCTTAATTGAGTCGGAGTTGTGGAGTAGAACTTTGCCAAGAGTTTAAATGCAGGGTAAATGTGCAGACGTTAATCTTAATGATGGACCCATACTTATCAAATTTGTATGGTTTGAATATGGAGTGCACAGCCTGAATCTAAAATGACTTTTCTCTTTTAATGTCTTCTTTTATCAGCAGTCCATCTGCTTTGAGGCCAGGCAGCTGTGTGGGGCACCGGGTGTGGATTCTTCTGGCAATGACCCACATGACCTTGGACTTCTCTGTCTGCAGCCCCCTCAGTCAAGATTTGGGGCTCAAAGTCATGCCTAAGCCGGTGCTTCGCTCAAGACCTCGCCTGCAGCCCGTTTGGGATACTCCAAACAAAATCCACTGGAGAACAGTCAGCCCACTGGCACGGAGGCTTTTGAGCCCTATCCCTCCACCACAAGACAACAAATTAGGGATAGGGGCAAAAGTTGCCGTGCAGAAGCCTCGGAAGCGCCTGCACAAACGACAAACACCATGTAAGGAATGCCGGTTGATGTACTCTGAAATGGAGACAGGTGATTCGGTGATAGCCGGATCTCCGGCAGCTTTTTCCAGAGGGAAGAGGGGAGACACAGCAAGGTTGCTACTTCGAGCCAGAAGGCAGCTCAAATGGGAAAGCTTCGACAAGCCTCAGGACGGCCGGACTACCACGGTGGCCGGATTTATTGACTGGGGACCCACAGGGACAGATAGTATAGATGAGCTTGGTAAACCAGAGCCCAAAGCTAACCTGCCCACTCGGGCCTCGACTTCAACAGTGGCCGCAACCGCTAGCACTACTACAAGGCTCTCCCAAAGGACGTTTATTATGGTGACTACACCACAACCCAAGAGGTTAAGCACCACCAAGGCCACAAACGGCTTTGGGGATACTGTCAAGCCACCAAAGCCACAAGGGGATACAACAGGTAAGATATATACAGTGATTGATTGTGTGGAGAAACATTTTCTGTTTTGCTGAAATTGTAGAAATTGACAGAACAAAAACTCTCCTCTAGGAATATTAGATCAACAGTCCGAAAAAAGAATCAGCATGGACTAATTATACACGTTGTGTTGAACAACATTTGAACGTGTGCTGCGGCTGCACGCCAGAAGGCAATTGTCTTCTCAGCATTGTTTTGATCTCTCAATTTTTCGCATGATTGGAATGTTAGCAGGAGTTTTAAAAGTGTGGTTTTGATATTAATAACTGCTAACTGAAAGCTAATGAGAGGAAAAAAAGGTCAAATTTTTCCAGTTTGGTGCGCGTACATCAATGGACAGACTCATCAGAAGAGATTAATAGAATCACTTTGAATTCTTTACTGTTGAAAACTTTGGCTTCACAACACATTAGCGCATGTCTACCTCATAGTGATCCTGAGGCAAGATATATTTATTCAATAATATTATATATATAATTAATCAAATCTTCTTTAATCAAATAATTTTGATTATATATATAAATACTAGAGCAGTCAAACAATTATTTTTTAATCAGATTAATCACATCTTAGAATTTTGTTTAATCATGATTAATCGCTTAATTAAAAATGCTTTTTATCAATATTTTTTGCCCACTAAATAAATAGAGCATCTGTTATGTGTTAATTATTTCTACATTTAATGTTATGAGGACATCTTTCAACAATTTTTGATCCAATGCACATGCTCTCATCCTCCTCTTTTTCTTAATTACTTGCATAATTTAAAATGAAAAAGAAATGACCCCAATATTTCAACATCAACAAAGTTTCTGAATGTCATACGCAAACATTTATCAATATGATTTCCTTTAATGCATGTAGATATATATATTGATCAAACGGAATCTGTGCTACCTTCAACGTAACCATCTGCTGTCAAAATAAATGATTATCTGCGGTCAAAATTAATAATCTGCGTTAATACATGATTACTGCGATAATTTTTGGGGATTAATCAATGAGTTAATTCTTTAACTTTGACACCACTTATATATATAAAATAAATGATGTCAAGGTTGCACATAATACTGTATAGCAGTGTTGTCAAAGTCTGGTCCTCGAGGGCCTGAGTCCTGCATGTTTTAGAGGTTTCCCACGTGCAACACAGCTGATTCATATTTAAGATCATCAGCAAGCTCTGCAGGAGCCTGATAATGATCCTGATCATTGAATCAGGTGTGTTGGAGTAGAGGAATCTCAAAAACATGCAGGACTCAGGCTCTCGTGGACTGCACTCTGACAACTGTGCTGTATAGTATTGCAAATTGCAATGTTGTTCCAATACCACTTTTTGGCTTCTGATACCGATTCCAATACCCAGCTGTGCCGTATCGGCCAATGCTTGGTCAGGCACTGCTTAAAAACTTGGTGAAACAGGAAATACATGCACCGAACACCTGTGATCACACTTCATTGATTGTGTGCTGCCTTCAAATTTCTATACTAGTATCGGTAAATGGCATCGGCCCATTATTCGTTAGTACTCGCCGATACAGATACCAGCGTTTTAATGCAGTATCGGGGCCGCTCCCAATATTATTATCGGTATTTGCACAACACAAATTGCGATGTTTATAAAATAAAAAAAGACTTTGTGTTTATGCTGTGTCATGTCTGGGTAGAGCTGGCTTTGGTTGAGGGTCCCGATTGATCCTGAGGGGATGCCTGCCCTTCCGCAGGCTGACCAATCCGGGCCCTCAGCCACTTGTGCCTGGCCCCAGGTGTGACTAATCCCCTAATTAGTGTGGGTGCATTTAATTCCCGGGTGGTGATCAGTCCCTTGTGGGATCATTGCCGATTGTCACGGTCACCCCCGGAGTTTGTTCTGTCGTTTTGATTTTGCGTTTTACAATAAAATACAATAGTCTAACCCGCACTCCTGCCGTGGTTCTCCTGCCTCCCTGCATTTTGGGTCCTCTACGCCACACGTCGACAGACACCACGCCGCTCCGTGACCACACCGTGACATGCTGTATGTTTGCTGTCTTGCATTGCAGACTGTGTAATACTTCCATACGGCATTTATGTGCAATTGACACACAGCTGTTGTGGGAGTATAAGGACTGTGTGGATACATGTACATTGTCGTGTCGACTTTTAGACTTTCCCCCTGACTTACTGAAGCATGCTAAATATTTCAGGAGATTGATTAAAGATGCACCATACGTTCTAGTTTAATGTGTCCTATTTATGTGAAGGCAAGCCTAAACATTCCTTTTCACCAAGCATGCGTGTTTTTTCTCATATGGGGCGCAAAACACAGCCTATTGTATTAACCTAAACTAGTTTCATTCTCTGGTGAGCTATGCAAACCTTCTAAGCCAGAATCTTTTCAGCATCTGCAATAAAAAAAACTCAGTTGCCCTGTTTTTCTTTTCTTTTTTTTAAGCTAATTTGGCATGAACCACACCCCCGTTGAACGTAAGATTATTGATGTTAAAACATTTATTGAATACAGTACATTTGAATAAACTGCAGAGGACTGAATAACTTCTTCTTTTTTTTGAATACTTCTTATAACTTTACAGAAGGCTCCTGTCACTGCAGATTAGAAAAAAAGTACTTATCATAATTAGTCAGGCTCTCAGTAACTGTGAGATTACAGTATGTGCACTCACCCTTGCACTAAATAATCTGCATGAGTCAAACTGACTCATGAATAACGTCAGCAGTCAGCACAAATGAAAGCCATTAATGTGTTTTTGTCTCAGTGAATAAGCATGGATGTAATATGAGCATAATTATCTCATGTGTGTTTATAGTTGTCTAGGATGTATTTGGTGGCCGGGTGTTTTGTGCACAATTCCCAAATTCATTCTGAAAAATGCCCCTCTGACAATAAAGTCATTGGTTAGCAGCAGCTGTATTACCCGGACTTAAATTGACATTTCCACATAGCAAGTATTATCACAATGAAGTTTGAAACCCAAGCTTCTGAGCAAGCTAAAAACAATGTCAAGATTTTTTGCCTCCCAAAATGAAATGTCTCTGTGCATTCCATCAGATGTTCTTGCTCTTCAGTAAACACACTGTTAGTTTAAGCAGGAAGTCCTCATTGAATTTGCAGTAGAAGTTTTCCTGTACATATAATAACAAAAATTAAGAAAAATAGATGCTCTTTTTTTTTTTTTTTGCAAAAGCCCCGCCCTTCGTGGAAGGATATATTCATAATATTAAAATATGCAAAAAAGCGGACTTCAGGACTATTGAGACTAAGGTAGCGTTCACACTGAAAGGCGTGATGCTCAATTCAGATGTTTTGTTAAATCCAATCTTTTTATGTACTGTTCACATTACAAGAACAAGTGTGACATCTAATGTGAAAGCAACGCGCCCGTGCTGTAATTCGCATGCGCAAAGAGCAAACGTCAAGTGACGTACACCCAAAACAACGACGTCACGTTGCGGTGTTCACGGAAGTAAATATTGTCCCAACTTGCAACATTTTGCCGCCAGCCAAGCCACTGATGCAAGCGACTTTTATCTGTGCAAATTTAGCTGTGCCAACGCACGCTACAGATTGGTGGACTGGTGGACTCGTTTCGCGGACGTGTTAGGAGTTCGATTTATGTGTCTTGTCTGCATACATTATGCAAATTCCGCTGTGCGAACGCCCGCACTCCTGGTTGGTGGACTGTTTTCACGTTGGCGTGAAATCCATCTGACTTATTTTTTCATCTCGTCACCAGAGTAGCGAGGTTGGAAGAGGTAATAGAAGTATTTGGGAAAAATGAGGGGACACTCCTCGACCTCCTCATTTCATTGAGAAGTCTACCGAAGATTATGTCGCGTCATTGCCGTTCATGATGAACTGTCTGCAGGGCCGAATTTCTATCACCACACGTCAACTTTATGCTTCATGTTTCAAGTGTGATTAAATTAAAGACAAACACTGTTACTCAAAACAGCTTTGTATATTCACAGACGTGTCAGTAGTCTCCCTTCCAAGCACTCTCTCCCGCCCGCGCAGAGCGCAAGTCAGGCTTTTAATGACGTATGAATCAAATGCGTGCAGATGAGCGTTCACAGTGCAGACGCATCGCATACATATCCAATTTATATCCACATACGAAAGAGGCCCAGGTCGGGTGTGAAAAAATCTGAATTGTACCGTTCACACTGCATGAAAAAATCCGATACTTGTCAAAAAAATCGGAATTGAGATGCAGCCTTAAGCATACAGGTCTCAAGCTAAGTCTGAGGTTAAAAGTAAACAACGGTGTCTGTCTCTCATTGTGGAAATTGCAATCCTGTAAAATGATCCTCATTTTTAATAAAGTAAAATGATTATGTTGTTTGTTCTGTACTGTGTAACAGAACGATTGTTTACACTGAGGTTGCCACGGGCAACACAAAATGCTATGTGAAATATGAAAACAAAATTAGTTCAAAGTAGTGCTGTCAAAGTTAAAGTGTTAACTCATTAATCCCCCCAAAAATCTTGCATTAATCATGTATTAATGCAGATTAATCACACTATTAACTTTGCCCGCAGATGATTCTTTAGCTTGACAGCGGATGGTAAAGTTAAAGGTAGCGCATGTGGAATAAACATAACTACATGCATTAAAGTAAAGCATTTAATAAATGTTTGCGTATATGACATTCAGAATATTGGTTCCAGTCAAAATATTGGTGTCGAATTTTTTTAATTTTAAATTATGCAAATGATTTGAAAAAGAGGAGGATGAGAGCATGCAGTGGATCAAAAAATGTGGACGACATAACAATAAATGTAGAAAGAATTAACACATAACAGGTGCTCTTCAAATTTGGTATCTGAAAAATGTTGATAAAAAGCCTTTTTAATTAAGTGATTAATCATGATTAATCTGCTTTAAAAATTGAATCGTTTGACAGTGCCTGTTATGATGCTATGTTCACGTTGTGCAAAGCGATGAAACATCACAAAGCTCTCAGAATGAGACCCAGCATAAGCACTGGGACTTCAAGTTACCTAGCTAACATTAATAACAATGATCAAGCTAACCTTAGCGAGGTTTTTATGATGCAAAACCTCATAAAAATACATAGACTGAGCACAGAAGGTTTACGTCCACTGAACTCGCTAAAAAATGCAAAAGATCTCCCCGATTTAGGTGATGACTGGCCGATGAAACAACGGATTTGCGCACATGTGGTGGTCTGGTAATGATATCCTGACAACATACAATATTAAATAATCAAAAATATAGCGTTGATGTCCTGTTTTTTGGATGATCTTGCCTCTAGAGCTAAAGTTCATTTGACTACAGGTCGTTAGGTTGCTTGTTATTGCTGTGGCGTTAGCCTAGCCCATCTAGCTACTTTATACCTTGAAGCAAACATAGGAATGCTTGTTTATCTTGGAGACATTTAGCTAGGAATGAGGCATTCCACACTTTAGTCCAATGAAAACACCACTCCAGCAGTGTTTTTGTCCATGGGAATGGAAAGAATAGGACTCCCCCTAAGAAACTCGTGTCCGTTTTACATAATCCATGGGCACATCGCTTCACCATTTTGTTGGAGGGCCACAACTTTTTTGGTACAATTTTATGGAAGCTGACAAAAATGCTCTGTATCACTATTACAGTGGAACTCTATGGGGCGAAAACAAGCTTGATGCACCTTGACCGTTTGTTGGTGTGGTTAGCTATAGGTCAATTCAGACCCGACAGCTATTTCTTGACTTACAGTGAGAGCCTAGCAGTATGTCAAATAGCTGCAACGTGACGTTCACTCCAGCCCGTTTTGCTATTGTGCAGACAAATGCCACCCTTAGCTATTCATTATGGTTGCTGGGTTTCGAGCTTGACAAACATAACATGAAAGGTAACCCATTGCTTAAACAAAGAATCCATTCGTCTTCATCTTTTGCAAATATGTTCCAATCAATGTCTGTCACGGAATGCTGCTTAAAGGCAGGTAGACCCAATGTACTTAAACAACTCAAGGCATCCAGAAAACTGAGTATCTAAGCAGCCAGTAAGAGACATGAACAATACGCACACACAAACACAAGTGGGGTAAAAAGAACAGACCAAACAGATGCAAAGGTTCTTCTAAACAATTACAGAAACAGCTGGATAGAACATGTCTATAGATCTGCTACTAATTAAACTTAAAAAAAAAAAAAAAAAAAAAAAAAGATGAAAGAGAAGAATTAACATCAAACATACAATATATTTCTTAAAATAATACAGTGGAATCTGGAATGAAAAGTTTCAAGTCATAAAAAGCTGTCTTTCATACATGATGACATCAGGAGGGACGCCAAAGCATGTGTTTGGAAAAAAAAAAAGATGTCCTCAAATAGTTACTGGTTAATCTTGATGGCTGTGTTGTCTGTCGACAGATGTTCTGATGCCACATGTGTAGATAAGAAATGACTGAAAAGACAGTCAGTAAAAGCACTTCAGATTATTTGGCCCTTACCAAATGCAAAGGGCTAAAATATAGTTGTGGATTGTGTTACGAGTTTGTACACCTGCAAATAGGACCATTGTGATCTTACACATTTTTCCTGAAACCCTGAAGTGTAGAGATGACTAAAACTGGAGGGTAGAGTAAGCGCTTTACATGAAAAGAGTAAATACATGAATTTAGTATTCGCAGTAGAGCAATGTGAGGACATGTAAAATGAATGTGAAGTGTCTCTCAGGAGTTAAAAGTTTAAAGAAGCACATTCACTGATCTTTTCAAATGTAGCTTTCCGACCTGTGCTTAGACCTGTAACAACAAAAGACAGAGAAAAGACATTAAGACATGGAGGTATAGAAACCATTTTCGCTTGCCCTGGCAGTCCAATTAATTTGCCCGCGATCAGTATTGACGATTGAAAGTGGATGAAAATGAATCTCCTTCTCCCGGGTATTTAATCTAGACTTAGATGCTGATGTCTGTTGACAGGCGAGGCGAGTCACACCCCCTTTTTTGACGATTTACACCAAGCCAAGAGGACATGAAGAGATCAGAGTGTGCAGATGCTCTTTCACTGTCTGTATGTCCTTTGCTCAGCAACTTCTTCATGGCTTAACATATCCGCCTAAAGCAAGAGGGGTCCAGATGCTGGCTATTTTTGATACCACTATTAGACAGGAAATACTGTCATTTGGAATATTTGAGATGAATAACCTTCTAATGTCCCTTTGCTATCCAGTTAAGATCATACAATGATCTTCTTATGACAGAAACATAAGATGACAGACCAACTGATTTTAAATGTTAAACATTCTGTATGTGTGATATAGATTGTGGATTCATCCTAACTTGAAGCAAATGAGGCAAAATGGAGTGCAATGCTTGGGTACAACTCGTACTCTATATTGTGCACTCAACATGATATAAAAAATTTGGGGGCTGGTATCATTCTGCCTGATGCAACACTGACATTAAAAAGGGAGTTTAGAACACCCGTTTGCCCTTTTTTTTGCAGGATGCAAACGGTATAATAAATGCAGACACAGTATCGTCTTGCATCATAGCAATACAACCCAACTTCCTCTTTTTGGCTTCCTTTTTAGAATTTTCCATCCAGACTGGCTAAATTATTCAGTGATGCCTTTGACAATGAGAGCGATGCATTGTCGAGCAATTGTTTCTGATCTCTCCTTCAACCTTTCCCTCATCTCTCTGCCCCACTCTCCACTCTGCCTCTCTCAGCACTCTGTCTGTCCTTCAGTAAGTGTTTTAGATTGCCTGGAGGCTCAGTGGAAATCAGTATAGATTGACACTTTGACACCAACGTTAATTGCCAATTCCTAACTATCAGCCGTCCGCCTTTGACGGAAGTCTTCCCCTCACCTGTCCTGTAAAGGTTTCTGGTTGTGGCAGAGGTGAGCTTGGATGAGTTACAGTGCTACGATATTTTAAATATGACTCTGGTAGTGAGGTGCTCACTGTTTCTTTAAGCTCCATCAACATTTAAAAGCCAAGGGGCGTTCCTACATTATTCAAAGGCTTTATGAGCAAAAGCTGCGTGGGTGTTGTCTCCATTAGCTCGAAATGTCTCTTACGACAAATGCCTGCAATTACGCGCTGATATGATAGCTGGGCAGACGCACAAAATGGAAGCTGCTTGACACTTACAACTCATTTGCTTAGCAATTTCACACTCGCTCCCTATCATGTATCCAGATATGTCCCCATTAATGCTTTTTAGCAGATACAGTAAACAGCCTTTACTTCTACACAGCTTGTTCAGTCTGGGATAGTCTTCTCACACATTCATCACAGATTTTTATACACAACGAACGCATGGTACCTATTATCTTTGGATGATGCTCATATTCTGCATTTAAAATACATGTGACATCTCTACATAGCGAACACTATTTTTAGGTGCGGGTGTGATGTTCTTTTCCGTCAGTACAGAACAGGGAGAGTGCCATATCTAGGTGAGGGAAGTGATCAGAGTAAGTGGTGCAATTGTGTTGTAAAACGAGACAGCATACAGTAAGTAACCATTTGCTTAAATCAGGGATAGACCGCTGCGCCGATATTGGGCATTTTGACAAATATCGGTATTTGCATTTATTTAATTTTTTTAATCTGACAGCCAATAAAAGGTAGCCTAAAGCTAAAACCATTTTAATTACACCACCCCCCCCCCAGTTAACTTTGCAAGAGATGCTGCTAACCCTGGGAAACTTCTGAACCTTTTGTTTTTGTTCGACATTCAAATATTTAAAAATTTTGGAAAAAAATATTTACTGTAGAAGATTATAGAGCGCTATGGTATTTAAGTATTTAGTTTTTCAATTGACTTTTTTAAGACGTACTGATAACCCTGGGAGAAATTTAAAATGAAGTCTATTGTTTAAGACAAAAACAAAAACGTTTGGAAAAGTATTAAAATGTGTTCAATAAGCAATAATGCATTTTGTATTTTTTATTTTTTTATGATGCCAATCTCCCCTCCATTTACTGAAAATGAATATGGACTTAAAATATCGGTTACTATTTCTAGTAACTGATCACATACATAAACCACTGCATGGTTGCTCATTGGTCGAGCAGATTTGTCATTGCTACGCCATTGTTGAGGATATGTGGCAAGACAAAAAACTTTATTATTTCCTAGATTACAAATTTAAAACCTAAATATAACCCCAAACTATGATCACTGATCACCATCATTTCAAACTCATCTAACATCAGCCCTAAATTGAAATGGTTTACAGATGACCTGATTCCAAAAAATGGACACTGCTATAGACAGTATGTTGTTGTGTTGCATAAAAAAAAAAAATCAGCCATTAGCCAGGTCCACACAGATCTCAAATGGAGTCTTTCATCACGCTGCTGTTTGCTGTCAAGCCCATAACCGGTGGCTAATGCTAGCTACTGTGCTGCTAACCTTAAAATGAGTAAGGAATGTTGGCGGAATCTTAGGGCATTACAGAAATCAGGATTAATAGGAGTGTAACAAAAAAGATTGGAATCTTAAAAAATGTGTTTTGATTTGACAAACCAAATCATATTGTTACACTTTAAAATCATTGTGACCTTCAGTTGTATGATATCGCACCCCATGTATCGCGATATGTATGGAATCTTCTTTTATGCGCACTAGGTATAAATCCGCTATAAATCTATTTAACTTGGCTGATTATTTGTTGTTTCTTTGAATTTTATTAACTTGGGTAGCTTTGGCTGCAGAGTGTGTTAATATGTTGTTACACATTAATATACAAAACAAAACACTACAGCCAAAGCATATTGAATTGAATCGAGATCAATCTGAATCAAACCAAATTGAATTAAATTTTAATACATAATGTCTTTTAACAGTCGTACAACCTGCATTGATGTATTGTCAGATTACCTTTACATGCACATTTATTAGCACTGCTCTGAATTTTTACATTAAGCTCCCGATCTTTTATTAAATGAAGTAGCAAGGGGGCACAATCCATTTCACCACTATCCTTTGTCGTGTGCATCAAAGCATCATGAAGGCTTTAGTGTAGACTTGCAATGCTGGCTGCCCAGAGGTCTTTTCTGTACCCTTCACTTTTATCTACTCTATCATCTTCTCTGCCTCTTTTACTTGGCAACATTTTCACCAAACTGAGTATCTTGAAAGCAAGGTGGCTGCCAAAAGTGTTTTTTCAACCTGACTGCCAGCACAATGAGTTTTACATACCCGGGGCAAATGGTCCTCCTGTTCCCTCTGTTTCTTTGTGTATCTCCAAAATATATATTTTTATTTATGTAGTTTCCCTTAACACACTTACAGTATTTTGTAACTGTTATTTAATGAAGCATAATTTATTAACCCATTCACTGTCAGCTGTCTTCAAAGCAGTTTTCCCCATACTGCCCCTCATTTTCGAGCATTTTGACTGATCTTCAAAGACCAAGAGAATAATGTGTTCTGTGATAATATACTGTAAGCGCCGACCCTACCAAAATAGTAGATAAAAAAAGATTAAAAAAAGTTCATATCTATGGCTTGGTCCCACTAAAAATTGTTTTCTGTTGAAAAAACAGAGAAAATGTTTGTGAAAAAATTGTCAAGCAGAATCGTGACTTTTGACACTTTTTTTTCTGGCTTTTGTGAAACCTGAATCATTAAAAGAACAAAAACAAGACTTAGAATGGGAATTTGATGGCAGAATTCTTAATTTACAGATATACAACGAAGAAATGCACCATTCACCATTGACTCCATGTCGCCTTTCCTCACGATAGCGACACACACTTTCTACTAGATACTGTTGCACATACTTCCTATTTTACATATGCAGAAGTACAAAGTATAAGTAAGTACCTTTCTGATTTCCAAGTTATCATTTCTCTCCCTCATAATTGGCAAGCCACGATTCATCCACTAAATCCTTCTCTTCAACTCAAAAGCTGTGCTGAGCTCAAATCCAAAGCGATGCAACATTGCCATCTAGAGGGCTCTGTTCATTGTTACAGTGGTTTACAAACTTTCAGTTTGACAGAAAAGCTGGGCGAGAGAAAAACGCGCTTTCAACACTTGGGAAATACATCGTATGGCTCAACCTGCAGGAATGAATTGTTTGACAAGATGCTTTTATGTTTTTCATTTACTCTGTCGTGCCTGAGAGTCCAGTAGCCCCTGCTGCCATGGCCGTGCATATAAAATAGAACTATTCTGGTCTGTAGGGACCTCAGCAATTGATCAAGGTCAGGGGCTTGCTCTATTATAGCTGAGGTTGGACAGATGTTATTTTATAAATGGGCACAGCCTTGACGTCAGTCATGGCCAGAGAGGGGATGAAGGAAATGCAAATGACTTGTCAGAAGTTAATCTGTCTTTTCTGTGGCAATGGACTCCTGATTGCAGCTGGAAGTTAAGGCTTTCCCCTGCCAAGTATAGATATCATTTATCCAAGGTTGACTTGGACCAGAGAAGTTTATAATCCGGGAGGAGGCTGTCCAGCCTGGCAGCAGGCAGCTTTTCCAAAATGACTGAGCTGCACTTCCTTTTGAGCTTTCCAAAGACAAATTGGCTTGGATCAGTCCCGCTAGACAGCTGGTTGATGGAGAGGTGAGATGTATAAGGCCCACCGAGGCCTTTTCATCATGACGGCTCTTTTCTGTCTCCTCTTTTCCTCTTGAAGCATGTCACCTGCTGCAATGTGTCATTGTGTCCAGTAAGCTTTCATGCATCACTCAACCACTCAGAGCATACTAATCCTAAAATGTGAAACAAAAAACTCACAAATGCACACATGTTCAACTCAGACACGTCACATTTTTTGTTGTGGGTTAGAGTTATCATTTACATAGGGAAAGAGAGGTAGCAAGTATTTAGCACACATTTTGAAATAAAGTTTATTATAGGTCAAGTTCACTAATATAAGACCACCATGGAAATGTTTTCCCTATTAAATTTGGCAAAGCAATAAGTAGAGCTGTGAGATTAATTGATAAAAAAGGATTTTTGGTTTTTGGGTCAGGACACTTATTTTAATTTTTCTCGAAAAAAAAAAAACGCAATTATATTTATTTACATTATTTATAACTATATAACTCCGGTACGTTGGATGACTGGTTAGCACGTCCGCCTCCTAGTCCAGAGGACGCGAGATCGAGTCCGGCTTCGGCCTTCCTGGGTGGAGTTTGCATGTTCTCCCTGTGCTTGCATGGTTTTTTTCCGGGTGCTCCGGTTAGCTCCCACATTCCAAAGACATGCATGGCAGGTTAATTGAACACTCCAAAATTGTCTATAGGTGTGATTGTGAGTGTAGATGGTTGTTCGTCTCTGTGTGCCCTGCGATTGGCTGGCAACCAGTTCAGGGTGTACCCCGCCTACTGCCCGAAGCCAGGTGGGATAGGCTCCAGCGACCCTTGTGAGGAAAAGCGGTTGAGAAAATAAATGGATGGATAACTATATAACTTTTACTATTAAATATTTATAATTTTTTGTTGTTTTTAAAGGGACATTTTCTCCTAGAGGTAGTGCTTTATATATATATATAAAACACTACCTCTAGGAGAAAATGTCTATATATACACACACACACACACATGTTGCAACTTGCTGTCGACTGAACGTTTGCAAACGTCCAATGGCCAAAGCCAGAAAACAGGTGAGCTGCGACGATAAAATGCCCCCACATGGACGGGTGGGCCCCACAACTCTTTTAAATCCCAGAATGTTGGCCCCACTATGTGACAAAAACAAGATCACACGTGCACACACACACACACACACACACACACACACACACACACACACACACACGGAGTCGTGGAGAAGAAAACAACAACACACAGGCAATATTGCCCAGCCATACAATGAGGACTTTATGTTTTGATTTTATTTGGTGGCTGTTTTCTCAGCTATTAATTATATTTTCTTGTGTTCTTGTTTTTGACTGTATTTTAGGTTTGGCAGTTCACCAGATAATCACTATCACTGTGTCTCTCATAATGGTTATCGCAGCCTTGATCACAACACTCGTCCTTAAAAACTGGTAGGAAAGTCTCCTTTCTTTTGACTCATGTCAAGACAATATGCATAAAACTTGAGTTTTCTTCAGAAATGCCGATAGATTTCTAAAGGACAAGGTATGATTTTATTTTGGTTTCTTGTCTTTGGTGCGTGTTTTTGTAGCTGTGCACAGTCAGGAAATGGCCGCCACAATAGCCATCAGCGCAAGATCCACCAGCAGGAAGAAAGCTGCCAAAATCTGACAGATTTCACCCCAGCCAGGGTTCCCAGCAAGGTGGATATCTTCACTGCCTACAATGACAGCCTGCAGTGCTCTCATGAGTGTGTTCGGACTGCCGTGCCCATCTACACCGATGAGATGATCCAGCAGACGCCTGTCTACAAGACGTCTTACAATGGAAACAGGTACACTAAACAAGAACCCACCATGTTCACTTTATAGGCCTCATTTAAAAAGTGTGTACTGTTACTCAGTGGTATAGTCCAGGGTATACGTTGATACCCACTTCTTTTTCAGTCAGTTTTGCATCTACCCATTTCTAAAGACCCCCTGATGTTCAGTAACATGTGAGGATGGTGAAGCCATGGCCCACCCTCCCCTGCCTCTAATTGGCTGGTAGGCGATAGCTTCGCTGATTAGATTGGCTAACTTTACGCATGAGGACTGATGAGCCAATTGTAGGCAGAATAGGGCGGGTCATAAACAGAGCGAATAATCCTTTAAATAGTGTCTTGAGTGGCAACGGCATTCCGGAGTTTTAGCTCAACCGGAGCGCATCGCGCTCATAAATACTCTGATTATTTGCGGCGTGGTTTCAATCCCCGGAGCGGGCGCCGCCGGTTACACACTTAGCTACATTATCTCGTTTCGTTTTAGTAGCTAGGCTGCTAGTTGATTTTAAAGAAAGTTACGACACAGATTCGGCCTAAGATAAAATTAAGATCTAATAGTGACTGTTTGTCACAATTTGTGTTCATTGTTCACTAAATATTGTTTTACAACATTATACAGTTTATTTGTCGCATGACAAACCCATTTTACATCAATTCAGGCTACTTGTGTTACCAGTAATAACTGCAAACTACTGAAGTCAATCAAGTCATGATAATTTTATTATTGTGAGCAAGTAAAAATGACAGATTTGTCTTACATATACTATCTTAAACAGGATGTTTTTCTGGACTATTAAAAAAAAGGGGGGGTGAATTTTAGAGTATACCCACTTCTCCAAGGACCACTACATCACTTATGTTAATGTGGTATTTCTGAGTCGTACAAGTCGGAATTTGATCAAACATTTTGGCCTCAAAATCTCAAGTTCCAAGCCGCCATGCATAGCATGATTGTACTCGAAGAATTTCCCTCTATTGTTTACTATTGAAAGCATTTCCACTTTTTTGACACATTTTTGAAAGGGAGCTAAGGTCTGTGACATCCATTATTCTGTCATCATTTGTAGTTAGTTAACTTAATTGTTTTTGTGTTTAAAGTGTTTTCCTGAAACACAGATCGAAGACAACAAGACTGTATGATGCAAAGAATAAGAACCAAGAATAGATTATTTACATTTCCGATGGGAAAAAATGTTTTGAAATCGGCCAACCGTGACCCAGCGCAAATTATGTTTGACATGATTGTTCCTCTGCCTATACTGATTATTATTTAGCTGTCTGATCAATCAACTTACTTCTACAATTACATTAGAAAAGCCTAAAATGGCAATTTCTGGTCTTAAATTTGGGGGAATTCTAACTTCAGGCCCCATGACTGGTTATATGGTGCACTTTAAACTTGCACCTCAAAGGTGACTTGTGTTGACAAGTACCTCAAGAATGACCTGATACAAACCTGAAGCAACCTTGCCTAACCACAAATTCAGGACCCGGGATTGCTGGATGAGCAGTAAGCACACTTCTGTATGATTGAAATCTACCAGAGGCTGTTGATACTGCAGTTGTTGTGTTCCATGAGTCGGCCCATGGATGTGGTGAAATGGGTTCTGAAGTCTCTGCAGGAATATTTTCTGCCTGATAGAAATTGGAGAAGGGTTATATTATTTTAAAAAGTCAACTTCACCTCCCTGAAGGCTAGCTATGTAATATTTGACAACTGCAATACGTCAAAGTCGGTTTAATAAAGTAGTCATCACTACAACTTAACACTTAAATCCATGTTTACCTGTTAACCATAGTGAGATCCCAATACAGAAAAAAAAAGTGTTGGTGCAGATATACAGTATTTCACTTCAATTTAGAAGTCATTTCACTTTGTGGATGAAGATGGCAGGCATGGGTAACATTAAAACCTTGCCTTTTTGGAGTTTGATACCTTGAACATTGTATGTGTCGTGTGACGAGAAGCTTCTTCATTTTAACAGCATTCACTGTCAGAGAGGATAACACTTTTTGTCATCTGAGCTGCTGGGCATGCAAAGATGGTCACACTTACTTATTGTATCCAAAGCCTGCAACAGATTTATTATGCTGGCACTGAGGGAAGAGTAATTCATCTGGTACAAACAGTCCAAAGTGTCTTCAATAATTAAGCACACTGCCTACAAAGTGTACTGATGATGAAAATGTGCAAAGGATTTTATTGTTGCTGCTTGTGACCCCTTTTGTTTTTTTTCATTTAAATTCCCTATGTACCTGTGTAGCAATGTTTGTGAAGAATCAATACATGCACCTATGGACAGTATAGTTCAATACATATTGTCCAATTAAACTGCATCATATTTGAATACCATAAGTAGAGGTTCTAACATATTTAAATTTAACTCACAGGCCTTCGCCCTCCGAAAGGCAACTTATTCCAGTCGCCTTTGTGTCCGAGAAATGGTTCGAGATCTCTTGTTGACAAGCTGAAGGCCTTGCTCACTTCCCAATGGAGGAAGAGTGATCCTGAATTCATGCTTTGGTAGGTACTGTACTGTCAATGTCAAAGTATGTGCTGTATTGTGTATTCCTTACTTTTCTCTCTCTCGTCAAAATATTATTTAACATTCAGAGGATGGCACAATCAATCGTTGAAAACTTGATTGTTGATTAAACATCTTGGTGCTTTTGAGGCAAAATAGAGAGCACAATTTCAGCAGAGGTGCGTTTGCTGTCTAAAGAGGTGCATGGCGTCAACTATTGTTGCAAATAAACTGAATCTTCAGCAATAAAGCAGACAACCCAAGTAAGAGAAATTAAACAGAACTATATTGAACAAAAGTAGCACAAGAACACACACAAAAAAAAAAGTATCGACATATATATAAATAAAGACTCGACAGTAAACAAACCGCGTCGTAACGTTGTCGTTTCCGCCCATTAAAATGGCGGCGTCTTGACAAGTGCTTGTTTGCGAACTTGGAACTTTTTTTTTTTTTTTTTTTTTAAAGATGTTGCTTCAATAAGTGTTAAAGCTATCAGAACTACTGTGCTAAGTGACAAATTAACCCATCTTAATAAATCAAGTGATCAATGTCCGCCCGTCTCACGGTTGCAGCGGGGCTGATCAGATTAACGGAGCGAAACTTGTAAATGGAAGATTGGAATAGATCACATTGTGTCACATGTAAACAGGTGACCACAGATCTTCAATCGAAATGATCTCAATCGGAATGACAAACAAAAGTCTGCATATAAACATGGCTATTCAATGAAATATACATCTTTTCGAAGTTCAGTCTAACCAGCAGCAAAATCACGTTTTTTACTTTGTGGTAGGCTTCTGCGTCGGCACTTCCAAATATGGGCATGCTGTCAACCCGTCATTTTGTGTTGCGTGAGTACAATGTGAAAAGGGCTTAATGCAAACTACGTAATTTGTACCAAAACAGAAATACAAAACATTCAGTGAGAGATTCTCATCAAATGAAAAAAATATTAGAAAAAAAATAAGTAGAATGACTCATATAGTTATTTTTATTTATAGTTACTTTTTTTCTCTAAAATCAATCAAAGAATGTAATCAAATACCAGATTTCTAAGACCAAAGAGGAAATGTCACTTGACTTGACATTTTTATACGCCATGCTAATATAATTATAGGCAGCATTTGAAATTCAAATTGTGAAAGTTAAACACATTTTCTTGTCCTGCGGTGTTGCAGGAGACTCGGGGGACTGTATTAGGTCTGCCATTGACCCATATGTGAAAATGAATAGATTTCCTGCAGGTAATGTAGTTGAGCATAAAGCATCTTCTTGATCCTGGACGTACATTTGTCTCAGTCAGTTCAGGTCTCCACGGCAGTGCTCCTGTTGCTACATTTTTCATAGGCACTAAATTCCATATTATCTCTGCACCGACTGAGGCCTTACCTTAAATGTAATGGAAAGGTAATGATAATGTATGTTTTAGGGCGCTGGTGGGAGGGACAGAAACACACTCCAAATAATATAAGTTGGCTGTTACAGTGACTTTACTGCGCTCATAATCAGTTGTAATTATTTTGTTCTCTGCACCTCTACAGGATCCAAATGGACGCAGCGGCTTCTTTTGTAAAGTAGTGTGATCTCATTTTGGACACTGGTGAAGATCTTTATTTTTCTAGAGATGACAAACATCCCAGTCACAGTCCAAACCCACTTCATAGTTCACCGTTAAGATGTGGACTATATACCGTGTTGGTACATTCACAGGACGTGTGGACGAGACTGTGAGCATCACTGATATCTCTAATCATTGATAGATATTTGACATTTGACAAAGGCACCCAAAGGGCCTTCTGCGGGTGGAAGATGAACTCAATTTCTGAACAATGTGCCAATAATGCCACTATGTGCCACAACCTGGATAGAAGGAAGTTGTCATGACAACAGATGGACAAAACAAAGAGCGCTATATTAACCTTGTATCAACATTGTTTTTGTGTGTGTGTGTGTGTGTGTGTGTGTATGTTTTTTAAAGAAATGTGAAAATGCTACAAATGTATTTGGATATGTAGTTTTAAGAACTATTTTGAAAAGGGTTATGAAGTTATTTATTTAAAACTGCATCAGACTGGGAAGATGGAAGGCAAAATATGATGTAAAGTCCCATTTTAAAAACAGAACAGTGCTATTTTTTATATAGGAAACCCTGCCACACCCCTGACAATGAAGATCCAAAAGCCCCTTGAATTTGCCACTCATCATAGACTTCCAACTGAGATTTTCTTTCCTGATTTGTGTGATTTTTTTTAAAGCAGGTTTGCTTGCTGCAATTTAACTGACAGCAGCCTATGTATGTATGGATCCATTAGCCACTATTCAACAAAATGCTTTCAGCTGGACAGGACTTTTAACTGCCTCAGGTCTGTCTAGCTCTCTTAAACAATTTATTATATTACACTCAAAAGCTGTTTTGGGATCAATATTGTATTTGTTCATAAGTCAGCAATCGATCAACGAGCCTCACAAGAAAGAAAGTGTTTGTATGCATGTGAAAAGAAAAGTAATTACAAGATGAAACCGTCTTGAGTGACACTTCCCCAAGTTTATTCCATTTATGAGACCGTAGTTTCATTACCTATGAAGCTAGTTAATATTCATAAGATCTGGAGAAACACGACCAGTTTGCTTTGAATAAGACAGCATAGCAAAATATTATCGATACAAATAAATTAATCAGTTGTACGTGAAGACAAATTAATTCAAGAAAGTGGTATCTCAGGATCCAGGACATGTGCAAAGAACCAAAATTTTGACCCGACAAGTCATTGACGAGTTAGTATTACTCACCTCGGAGTGTGATGCTAAGATTGTTTTCTATTTTTTAACCACGTTCCAAGGGAGGAAAGACAGGAAGGTGTGCTTTCATACTTTATTTTTCTGGTCCAACACAATTGATGGCTTTGTAAACATGCTGTATCCCCCCCCCCCCCCGTGGTTTGGTTTCTTTTCACATGATGGTTTAAAAAAAAAAAATCAAAGAGAAAATAAAAACATCCTTTATCTATTTGGTCAAATGATGTGCACACGAATGTAAAGAGGAATAAAGTTTTATTTCCCACAACATGGCTGAGTGCACTTAAAGGGGACGTCGCAAACTAATTAACCAGCATTTGCTTTAGTCTGCACCCAAGTACTTACCTGACTAAATAAACCACATTAAGAAGGAATATAAACACGAGATGGATCAAAATGGGCCAAAAGATGTTAGTGTGAAAGCACCCTGCAGTCTCTCATGAGATCCTCCTAGCTCCAATCATTTCACTATGCGAGGATGGATGACGATAGCGCTTTCAGGAAACCACTACGAGTCTACTTTTGTATGTGCTGTCGGTTTGTACAAAGCACAAATACATTTCTGCAAATCTAAATGTTTTTGGCTGTAGATAGCAGTTGACAGATGCGGACTAAACTGCATTGGTCACCAAGGTGATTATGGGTTTATGGTCGTTTCCTTACAATACATCACAGCAGGTTTGCCCCCATGAGATCATCATCATAAATGCAAGCAAGCCATTTCGGAGGTACCCAGACGGCCTGGGACAAAAACACTGTGGTGCAAAACTGCTGTTTGCCCATTTCCAACATGAAAACCACTCTTATGAATGACATTGACCGGTTCAGCCTGACTTGTGTGTCAGGCTGCCGACTTGCTTCTTTCACATAACATACATTATATATTTTTGAATGAAGAGTGTTATCTTAATAGACAGAGGGTTATGAGAAAATGTATTATACACGTGTAAATGTATTTTCTATATATTTGCTTCTATTTGTGTACAGGTGTGTAACTTTTTTTTTTTTAACAACTCGCCCGTTTTTGGCAAGGTTAAAAGCTAGGTCTGAGATAGTGTCTTTGTTTACATGTGTAATTACTATATTTCTTTTAAAACACAAAACTAACCTTGTGCCAAGCTTCTCACCTGCACTTTCAAGCAGTACATGTATTATATCTTTAGTCAACCAGTATAATACTTCTGTAGACGCTGCAATTAGATCAGAAACTGGAGCGTAATTTCCGGCGGGAATGCCGGGAAAAAGCAGTGATGATGAGACATGTTCGTTTCTTCTGTTTTCATGGTCGGCTGGGAAACCAATGACTTATTGTCATTTACATGTTAATTATGATATACGGTGTTTGATCACATAAATAATAAATGGTATAAATCTTACAGTAGCTGCCAAGAAGCCAAGCAATTGCATTTGAACAAGATGGTGTTACATTCATTTACCACACTTGTCCGTTGTTTCATATTTTGTCAAATCAGATATGATTTGTCACAATATTTGCTGCAATTATGTCAATAGGGAATTACGGATTTTGAATTAATAATCACGAAAGGAATGTAAAGGGAAAAAAAAGATTGGATTGATGTGTATACGAAATTAATCTGAGCCGACTCCACATGCCAAGATTTGAGCTGTCCCTGATGTGATATGGAAAACTTTTATCAAAGTTTATCAAAGGATAATCTTGGTTTATTTCAACTTGGGCCTTATCCTAAACTCTTGCGTGTCTCTTGAGTTGCAAGTCATAGTGGTCGGTCTTCTGCGAGGTAAATAATTAATAAAATAAATGAAATATTTAAATATTGGATGGCCTGTCAAAAAGCTTCTGCAGAGACAGTCACAGTCCTTTGATGAAACTCAGCCCCTCAACTTTTGATCCCCTGATTAATCTCCCAGTGTCACCAAGCGCTTTTGGTTCGTCAAGGAATGTCTCTATGCTTGCATGGATTGCTTTAACATTTACTGAATTTGTTTGTCTCCCTCCCCTCTTAATGTGCTGAAACATCATCAACATGTCTCTCACCTCGGTGAGCATGCCAACACTTATTTATTTGTCAAAGGGGCTATCCACTACATTTTGCATGACAGTGCTTTGTACCTCATTTGTTTTGCTGCCTTGCATGGGGTCATCTTGTCATTCAATGAGCAAGTAAAACTTGGAGCATGATGTCTGCTTTTCCCATACAACATATCAACAATCTTAGACTGAATATGTAATGGCCTCTTGCAAGCTAATTATATTGCCCTCCTGCCACTGAAAACAAAGCTAATGGAATGCTAATTAGGTTCCTGGTGGAGACACAAATTACTTATTTACAATTCCATGCGGTGGGAGGTGACTAATTATAATAAGATTAGCGTTGATGCTCTGCTCAGAAATAATCAATCACAAACATAAGACCCAAGTTGCACTAATCCCGAATCACACATAAAGTGAAAAATGTACTCCAACATATCAAAGCCACACAGACAAACATTGACCATTGGGACTGTTTCGGCTCCCTGAAAGACTGTGAACATATTTTAATTGTTTCTGAGTTACTTTCACTGTATTAGGCATCTGTAAAATATCATTTTTGCTCAACGCTTAGTTGTAACATTTTATATCAATATAATCATGCCAGGAAGTTTGAAACTTGAATAAATTTATTTGAAAGAATTTATATTCCAACTAGAATTTCCGTAACTCAGTCTGAGGTGTGGTGTTCATAAAGCATTCCAAAATTGCATTTAGCTGGGGAAAACAACACTCATCAATTCTTCCGATATGTAAGGAAATGACTCGTGCTTTGTTGGCTTTTCATTTGTATCTAGGTGTTGCCTATTAGATTGGTGTATTGTAATGATGTTCACACAACAACAACAAAAAAAAAAACACAAAACAGTGCAGACAGGCAAGTAGCTGAAAATCTTGACAAAACACCAAAGACTTGACATGCCTTTGTGACAAATATTTTTTTTCACCGTTTCCTTATCTCCCCATTAAAGCTCCCCTCAGCGCAAACAATCAATCAGCAAGAAATATGATCAAGATGGAGACGCTGCACTGCCAAATAATGCAAAGTGTAATCCAATGACATGCCAGTTGTGTTAATTAGAAGTTGGCAAAAACTTACTCTAAAAGAAAATATAAACACAACACTTTTGTTTTTTCTCCCATTTTTTATGAGCCAAACTTAAAGATTGAAAACTGTCGATGTACATAGAAGGCATATTTTTCTTAAAAAAAATAAAATTAAATTAAATCACATACTGTATCTGTCAAAATCTGTCAATGAGCACTTCTCCTTTGCCGAAATAAGAGCTCATCAGGATGCTGATTGTATCATGGTTATTGCACAGGTGTGCCTTAGGTAGGCATCTCCTTTGCATAGAGTGGATTAGGTTGTTGATTGTGACCAGTGGAATGTTGTTCTGGCTATTGGTAGGAACTTCAACACACTGTCGTTTGGACTGAACTGCTAGTTCAGCTTGGTTCCATCACAACGCACCCCCGCCCAATCCATCCTTCTCGTCTCCTACATATACAAGTCTTGAGATCTGTTGTAAAAGGTCTGTATGTGCGATTTTTTTTTTCCGGGCTCACACTATGCTCCCTTTTTGTACGCATGGCTTGAACCTTGACTTTTGTTTCCCTCGCCCTCCCTAGTGTCTTCCTTTCTCACCTAACTTCTTGAGACGCTGAAAAGCGAATACCAACAGGCCTTTCCGTCCTGTTTCCCTCTGTCAGTCATTGTTATTCATATTTCTTGGGTAGGTTGTGCCAGTTAAGTCAATGTTGTTGCATGTGTAATGACAATAAAGATACGTAGATATATTCATTTTTATATACGCCAATCCATAACATCCCAAACATGCTCAGTGGGTGACATATCTGGTGAGTATGCTTTGTTTAGATCCTCCCTACATGGGGCTCTGCATTATCATGCTGCAACATGAGGTGAAGGTCGTGGATGAATAACTCAAAAAAGAGCCTCAAGATCAGGTGACGGTCTCTCGTGTGAATTCAAAAGGCTGTCAATAAAATGCATCTGTGTTTGTTGACCATAACATCCACCTGCACATACCATAACCCCGCTGCCACCGTAGGCCAAACAATCCACAACAGTGGCATCAGCAAACCGCTGATGACTCGCCATCTGCCTTGTACCGTGAAAACGGAGATTCATCTGTGACGAGAACATCTCATAAAATGTCCAGAAGGCATCGATGTGAGCATTTGCCCGCTCAAGTGGGTTACGATGACAGATAGATTAGTTTTCCTCAGACGGTTTTTGATCGTTTGTGCAAAAATTTGGTTGGCTTGATGCTGGTTGTAAAGGTCCTGCATGGGCTGGTGTGGTTACACGTGGTCTGCAGCTGGATGTACACTCTAAAAACAGTTGGGTCAAAAATAATCCAACTATGGGTCAAGAAAAGACCGATTCTCTACATGGGTCTGTTTGATCCAACTTTGAGTCAATAAATGGGTCTTTTCGTGTAAAACAACTCATAAATATTGATCAGATCTTTTACTTGGGTCAAAAGGTTGGATTATTTTGTATAAAACAACCAAGAAAGTTGGACCAAAATGACCCATAAAGTCGACTGATGCTTTTTTTTATTATTATCCATAATTGGGTTACATTTGACCCAACAGTTTTTGGAGTGTATTGCCAAATTCTCCGAGACGGCTTATGATAGAGAAATAAACACTCAATTCATGGACAAGATCTCTGGCGCCCATTCCTGCTGTTAGCATGCCAATTGTATGCTCCCTCAAAACTTAAGACATTTGTGACATTGTGCTGTGATAAAACTGCTTCTACTTTAAGAGTGGTCTTTTTTTATTGAGGCCAGCCAAAGGCATAAATGTGCAATAATCATGCTGTCTAATCACCAGCATGATATGTCATACCTGCGAGGTTGATTGATCATCTTTGGCAAAGGAGAAGGGATCACTAACAGATTTGTGAAAAATATTTCAAAAGAAACCGGCCTTTTGTGTACAAAGCAGATTATGCATTCACAAGAGCAAATCCAGTGTATGAATACTCTTTAATTATCACAGTTGTGTTCTCACTTGCCAAGAAATATGCAGTGAGATGGAATACTTGGTGAAGAAATGGTTCATTTCACAACTTAAAATGAGTCATGGGGGGGCAGGATATGTTGATCTTGGGTTGTATAATTGTGTGTGTGTGGGGGCGGGGGGGTCAAAACTTCATGTAATGTCCACTTTAGCTCTTTTCATAGGGACTATCCAAACCTATCCTGTTCTGTCCTGTTTGTAAGCTATCAACACAGGACAAAGGGTTGAATTTGACCTATGAAATTGCCAGCTTCCATGCGATCAGAGTGTGAAATGCAGCATCTCTCACTGCAAGCATGCTTGGTGGCCCTTTGTGTTGGAAGCAATTGTCCTGTCACAGACGCTTTCTTCTCCATGCATCTAATGATGTGAATGTGCAAAGTTACAACAGCTGTGTGAACATGACATCCCACTTTGACAAATGTGGTCCCACAATTACAGGTGGATAAATGCGGGCTCTAAAGTTACGCCTCTAATGCGCCAATTTGCTGTGAAGGAGAAAGCATCGGATAAACTGTGTATACCGCCACATGAAATAATACACAACTCTTTGTTTTGTCCTTACAAAAAAAATTAAAAAGCGGCGCTGCCAAGTAGCTGTGATCACTTTTTAATATAGCCACAATTCCAAGCAATGCCATACGCCACGCCCTGATTCAATTAACGGTTCCACCGCAGGTATACAAGAGGGGCAGCTGGATAGACCTCACCAATGGATTAAATTTTAGGGAAAAAGATGTAAAATGTGACACCTCAAGGTGCTGTATTTTTCTTCCCATTGTGTAGCATCCCAAAGTAGCACACCAAACTGGAGAGCTGCTTCTAAAAAACAGGCCTCTGCTCGTTGGACAAACTGACTTTGGGCTGGTTTTCTGGAGAAATGATTTCAAAACTGTATGCATCAGAAAAAAAAATACACATTAGCATTGTCTGACAGACTTGCAGCAAGTCAAGAGTTGAAGTACAACTCCAGTCAACGCCAGGCCTGCTGTTTCAGATGGCTTCTGCCTCAAACCACACAACATGATTAATAGGAACCAATAATAAAAGGACACATGGATACTATCTGCTAATCCAGCCACACAGGTAGCAAATCTCTGTCAACCAATCAAATTAACAGTTTGTAGTGCCTGTTGCGGGAAAAAAAAGAAAAAGAATACACCTGAGCACTGAGGAAATAAGACATGTTTCAAAATGCAAAGATAGAATCAGGAATACATGAACCAATGTTCTTTTCCACGGAGAAATACTGATATCATATTAGAAAAATGATACTGATATCATATTAACAAAATAGAGTGGAGTTGTCTTATTTGATTTGGTTGAGAGGGATGGGGGACACTGTTTTTAAGTACAATCACAATTCATAGCTATCACGAGGAAACTTGACTCAAGTTGTGTTGTTGCCATCAAAATGAAAGGTTTGTACTTTGTATCTAAAAGTTTTTATATTTGTGTTTAATATATACATGAGTACCTCTGTCAACTTTTGTACAAGACCTATGACTTTACGACCTGTATTTACAAACACGTACAAACAACACAACTCACAAAGAACTCTATCTCTGTGACGGCTAAATGTTGTAAACTTTAATTTGTTTTATCGTTAACAAACGCACCTCTTCCTTTTTGTAGGTATCGGTACACATTACAATTTCCAAGTGACTTTGTTTTGGTTACTCTTGTACTACTAAGCTCTGTATTTGCAAGCACTGTAAATGCTCATTGGATTCGTCCTCTGTACATTTAGTACTCTGATGTTGCTCTTAATAAAATGTAAAACAACACGAGCCTGTTCTATAATACGTTTGTTGAGATGAATCCCAGTGAGAAGTGCTCAGGACAAACTGCACAAAATAAAAATAATGATGAATTTAAGCTTTACTCTTTATGCATTTGTGTATTTCCTGTTGTACAGCTGCTGTGCTATATTAGCATTTTAATTAAAGCATGCCTTGCTCAAAACGATGTAGGCCTACTGTGTTAGAGTTGTACTGTCAACAAATTAAAACATTTACTAGTTTTCATTTTGCAGTGACGTGGACAAAAACTGCATTATATATTTTTTTAACAATAAGATGATCAATGTTATATAGTTCTGTGCTGACTAGTTGAGTGTCATCTTAAAAGTCAATATTTCGGTAATACTATTATTTGTTCAGACATAATTTAACTGTTATTATTAACCTTAACTAACTTATGGGCAATTGACCGCATGCAGCCCACACCCACCCTCGGAGTGACTCTTGAAGTAATTTTTGGATTCAATTGAAACTATTATGCTTTCTCTATTATTTTGATTCTGAATTGTAATACTGCTCATCACTGGATGATAGATATCACTTCAGCCCCTGACTCCCATCCATTCTCGATTAGCGAAAGAGTCGATTATCACTTTACTACTGCATGGTGAAACATTCAGTATAGTTTACTTTGGCCGTAGCCTGATACTGTATTACACTAGCTGAGGTTTTACTGTATTGCACCGTCACAGTCATGGTATCATGTTTACAACATGCAACACAAATTTTACTCAACAGTTAAGAAGATGCACATTCAATGAACTACGGGAAACATAAATACCCATAAATGATATGACTAAAATTTTGAATGCAGCTTTTTTTAAACCGTTGACAGTCCATTTAAAGTGCATGAGGAGTTGTGTGTTAATAGTTTATGATGACTTGGAGTGGCGGCTTTTGGAGTGGCCGCACGTACAGGGGAACAGAGTGAACAGTCCAATACTGCACTGTATCATACAGATGAGCGAGTCCGTCTATTCATTTTTGGATAATGAATGACATGCAGGACAAACGTAGTATAATGTAAAAATCTTTACAAAACCCTCTGTTGTTGAATAGCGGATCTTTTATACATGCATTGGAACATGATATTTATTCAAATATTTGATGTACATTGTTTCAATTAAAAAAAACATACATATGCACATATTTTGTCCACACTAAAAAAACATTTTTGTCATACGTCTGGTTAAGAAGTGTGTGGTCTTATGTGCTCCATGGTAGTGCTGTAGAAAAATGGACGTCTATTGCAACGTGTCGGTTTGAAAATGTATGGGCCAAGATCGCTTCATTGATTAGACTGATCAGATTGCAGTTTATATTTCTCCAAGTCACATTTGAATATAAAAAGGGGCAATAAATTTACATATATAAGTGCTGTTAAAGGGGTGTTAATGTTTTATTTAAAAAAAAAAGAAAAATACTTTTAGTCATCTTTTGTTAAAACTATTTTTATGATCTGACAAGAGTACATTAGCATAAAGCTCTGTGGAAAAAGTCAGAAAACATGCAACTTCCCGTCAGTCACTTCATCCGTCGGCAATGGGAATTCCTGGTAAACCAGGATGAATAATTCAGGTCACTTCCATTGTACAAAGTAGGTTATATGTTGATGTGTTGTGACGTTTGCAATTGTGACCCATTTTGGTTCACGTATAAAGCCGATAGTGCCACCATTACCAAAAACAAATACCAAAAATACCAAATGGACTTCGAGGATTGAGCTGTCTCAACTAATGATGCCAATTCTCTGTCGGAAAGCCATTGGTTTTCATTAGGGTTTGTTTTGCTCCTTAGTTTTTAAGATGCTTTCCTGGTGTCTGTTTACTTGTAGTCATTGGTTTCAGCTGCTGTCATTAGCTATGCACCTTTCCCTCCAATTCATCTAATCAGCTCCTTGCCTGCCCTTGTGCTCAACCAGCTGTGTCTCCTATGGCTGATTAACCTGAGTCTGTTTAATTCTTCAGTTTGTGTTCACGTCTTGCGGAAGCGTCATTTGGTGCTCTGTGTTTTGCATGGTGTTCATTTTGGTTCTTACAGTTTATACTGTAGTACAGTGAGCCAAATTATACCTAATATTATCCAGTTTTATGTATCATTAATTGAAAATGGTGCAAATAGTCTTTTTTTTCTTTTTTTTACTTACTTACTGCCTGGGTTTATTACTTCAAGAGTCAGTGACACTTCACCGTCTGATATTCACGGAGTGGGTGTGCATGAGTGTGAGTGAGTGTGTGTGTGTGGGGGGGGATTTTACATCTAGCAATACTATAAATCTGGTGTTACTGCCATTATAATTATGGTTGTAATGGTCTCAACTGGCCCTAGCACCCCATGCTTTACAACAACAAAAAATGTTAGGTTGGCAGTGCACAATAATTTGTCAGGATAAAGTGTCACAAATGAGCAGTGACGTGTATGGGGAACCATAAATGCTGCAATCACTATTTTTCTACCTGATTAAGCTGTGAAATGTCTTCTCTGTTGGCTTTTCCTCTTATCTTGCGCAGTCAGCCATTAATAATAGCTTTGATTAAAGCTTTGTGAGTGCAGACACTATTTGGTTAGTATTCATTTCGCAATGGTCCTGCAGACCGTGTGTGACATGTTTAAAATTATTCAAAGTAACCAGCACTCTTGATTACATTTCCAAACTGCTTGACTTTTATTTCTAATGTGCGTCACATGCTTTTTGTTTGTTTTTGTTTTACAGTCATAATTCTTTGGCATGTAGGGAAGAGAGGGGCAATTTGTGCCAAGGGGCAAGTAGTTCCACCCCTGTTATTTAGAAAACCATAGAACAAGTTGGCCATGTGATCACATATTCTTGGATAGACATCCATTTCGCTCATCTGATTTAAAAAATAAAATAAAAATAAAAATAAAAATAAAAAAAAATAAAAAGGAGACACGGCTTGAGAGGTAAGCACATAGCCTTAAGTTCAAAAACTGTTTTTTTGCCCTCCAAAGTATAATTTCTATGGTTAAGGTTTTTTAATGGCTGTGTTTGAACAATTACAGACAACTTTGAAAACAGTTCCCATATGTTTTGGTGCTTTAGTAAGCTACATCACGAGTCTATATGGTTAGCATGATGTTGGCTCAAAATAGCTGGGGAATGCTTTTTTTTTTTTTTTTTTTAATGATGGGCTTAGGGTACTTTGTGCCAAAGGACCTGGGTTAAGTTGTGCCAATTTTGATTATTTACTCTATATTACTTTATTGGATTTTATTGTTGCCATAAACTGTATTCTTACATATGATTACGAAAAGTATGTGCCAGTCTTAATTTTCTACCAAAACTAATCCTGTCACCAGATACAAAAGGAAGAAAAGGTTTCAACTCCTCTTGAGGAGTTGGAAAGAGGGGAAGACCATACGTCAGGGTGGAAAGGAAAACAAATTCTGCAGGATGGCCATAAAAAAATACAGGGATAAGAAAAAAAAATAGGCTCAGGCTTTCCCTCCCAAGCACTCAACAAGTGACACATCTGGTTGTTCTGATCACTTGGATTATATGTCTTCAGAATTTATTTTTCCCTTGCCAAAATCCACCGAAAGAAATAACAGAATTTAAAAATAAAATAAAAAATAAAAAAAGACAAGAATTGTGACTGACACACCTGAGAAGATGGAGTAGGAGAAGGCTCGCAAAGAAAGAGGCTGAATAGGAAAAGCAAAAGAATGAAAGAAGAAAAGGCCTCTGAAACATGCAAATCAAAGTTTTGTATTGAATTTGTCTTCCTGTTATGTACCATTATTGTTTGTAAGATTAAAATGATCTTTTTTTACTTCTGTTATCAATGGCACAATCCGCCCCACTGAATTTCTTTCATTGCTGTCCATTGTGTATAATGTTGTAGGTTTTGAGTAAACAAAAAAGGTGTGTATGTCTTTGGGAGAATGCAATCCAGGTGAGGAATAAACAAGGAACACGCTCATTTCTGGGTCATTCCAGCCAGAATGCGTACATTCCATGAAGTAAATGGTAAATGGGCTTTTCCATCTACAAGGCACTCAAAGCGCTTCAACACTGACTCATTCACGTACTAATGATGTAGCCTCAGGAGCAATTGAAGGTTCAGTATCATGCTCAAGGACACTTCGACATGGTCACAAGGGTCAACCTCACAACTCTGGGTTGAGAGATCACAACTCTATCACAGTCATATCAGCCCCATGACATGCTTAAGCCAATGGGAAGATCTCCGCCACCAAAAAAGTTTACAGCTGCTTGTCGTTTCTGACTTAAGCACATGGGAGAATATGCCCCTTTTCAGAATCCAGATTTAAATGTACGTGCAGGAGAAAATATAGGAGCATATTAAAAACTCAAACAAGGTTATAATGTTGACTCACTGACTTGTCATGAGATAGTGATGTTATTTATGTTTAGTTTTTTATGAACTACTTGTTTTGACATCTACAGCTCTGTAGATTTTTTTTTTCTGTAAACCTTTACACAAACTGATTAAAAGATATTTCCTTTTGCTGGAGGTAGTCTGTCACGAGCATCCTCCTTGAGATCAAAGAAAACATACTTAGATGAGCAGTGCTGACAACTAAGTAACTAATCTGCAATATCTTCATTCCCTTTTTCCCTACTCATGCTGAGGAGGTGTTTTGGAAATAGTGCTCTCCTGTTTGATGGATTTGCACAGGCAGAATGAGTACTCCCTAAAGCTGGGGTCTGTCCTTGTAGAGCAGTTGCTTGGCTGCATTAGAATAAAGCCAGATGGATACGTCCACACTGACTTTGACAAGCCTACAGCACCCCCTTGTCCCTCATACATTAAGTAGAATTATGCAGCCCTGCCTACACAGGCGGGCCAGATCAATGGGGTGGACAGCACATGCCAACAGCTGCCAGGGAGATACTTTAGTGTGGTGTGATCAATCCTGCCTGCAAACCTGTGCCTGCCAAAGACACTGACACCCACCCCCCAAAGAGCTTGGACAGTTAAGTTGACTAGTTCAAATGTGGCCCGGGCCACTTGTAACTGGCAGCATGGGCAAGTAGACAAGGGCCAGGCCAGTGTGTTTTCTCCACACACTTTAAAAATTTACAGCTGACTTTCTCAGCCCCCTTGTTAGAGGCCTACTGAAACTTTCTCTGGCATTATTGGATACTCCAACATTCCCTCCCATCTTCTTTGAAAGCAGGAGATGTTTACCCGGGCCCCTCCCCTTTGCGCCTAGACTGCAAATGAATTGCGCTTTCACAAAACCACTGCTAATGTCTGTGTATGTCAGTCAAAGAATGTGGACAAATTTGCTGAGCAATCTAGTATAGAATACAAACAAAAGCCTTTCATTGGATGGTGTAGCCGCGACAAAATTGTTGATTTAATCAATCGAAAACCCTAAGTGACAGTGACATTCATAATCAAACAGTTTATTGAGTGTAATAATTGCAAAGTGTAAAAAAAAAAAAAAAAAGCTGTAGTCTTTGAATTGCGTAGTGGAACAGATTGTACATACTTTACTGTGTGTATGTGTCATACTGTTGGTGTGTTCAGTGCAGTGCGTTTGTTTTGGTTCTGATGGACCAGTAATGCCAAAAAGTAGGCAGCATCTTAAAGAGGTGGTGGGCAGGTTGGATGTTGTCACCTTTGATGACTCAGCTCTAAATATGTCCTTCCCGAGAGAGGAGGGATAGACAATCTTCAGTGCTCTCTTGAACACTCTTGAGTCTCTACTATACTGCGCCAGCTCCGTGGAAGAACCATACTGTGATGCAGTACTTCAGAATGTTTTTGATGGTCAAGCGTAGAAGGTCACTATCAGCTTCTGGCAGATTTTTTTTTTTTTTGTGGCTACTCTTGGGAAGTGCAAATGCTGCTTCACGTTGTTTCATGTCCATGGGCAGTAAAAATATATTACCAATCTACTATGTCTTCTTAAATCCAGGTTGATCTCCTTTTTGCCCTCTGTTGTTCAGCAGCAAGGTTGTTCGGACAGTCACAGGACCCCACCACCATTGTCATCTCCAAATTTCTCTGTCGTGTTACTGGAATTGGCGGGCCTTCAGTCGGTGGTATAGAGTGTGTAGTGTATTGGGCTCAACACACAGCCTGGTGGGGAGCTTGTGCTTAGCGTTTGAGAGGAGGAGTGGAGGAGATTAAGTTTGACTGTTGGGGGTCTGTTGAAAAGAAAGTCCTTAATCCAAGAGCATGTGAATAGGAGAAATTCCCAGGTCATATAGCTTTTTGATCAGGATGTTGGGGATGATTTTTGTTGAAGACTTAGCTGTAGTCAATGAAGAGCATCCTAACTTTATCACTCGAGTGAGTATTTGGAGTGGCTCAGGACGGTGTGGACTTTCATGGCTATTGAACCCTCAGCCAATGTATTTGCTGCGTTGGCAAACAAGTAGGGTCAAGGATGAAAGAAGGCAGGCCTAGATGTTGATGTAAGACCAGCTGCTCCAGGCATTTGCAGTTGAATGAGGCTAATGTCATTGGGCGGTAGTCCATGTGTTTGTTTGTTTTTTTAAATCACACACAGGGATAATGGTGACAGACTTCATGCAGGTCGGGATGATGACCTGTCTAAGAGACCAATTAAAAATTGTGGTAGATACCTAGTCAGCAGAGGCCCTGAGCACTCTTCCAGGAATCCATCCGGCCCGGGTGATTTTCTGGGGTTGACCATGCCATGTGTCGGTTTCACCTCCTGTACCTACTCTACTGTACACCGTAAGTGGTTGGTGGCTTTGAGCTGGTTGGGGTGAAGGGTGTGTGGCTGCAGAGCTGGTTGAGTGAAGACCTTGGAGTATGCAAAAAAAGTGTTCAGCTCCTGAATACTTTGATTCCCAGGTGTGTTTGTCTGTCCCATTAAGTTGGTGGTCTGCTGGACCATCAGCCACACGCCATAGATAGGCTTTTTGTAGTCTGATGTTGCTTTCCTTATTCCATTTTCCATAGCATCACTGGTAGCACTTCACAGCAGTTCACTGTTTTCAGACCTGAAGGAGGTATTGCCGGGTTCTGGGGAGTGACTTGATCTGGCTTGTCATCTTCTGGTTTCCGAACACAGGATACATTTCAGTTTTAATATTTGAATAAAACCAGTCTGTGACATTTAGCTGTGTGTATATGTATACTGTAATATTGTGCCTGTCTCAGATGGAAGATGCACAATCGTGGAAAGAATGAGCCATTGCAATTTAAAAAAAAAACAAACAAAAAAAACGGAGCATCTGTCAGTGAGTAGGGAGCAAAGGTAAACTGTAACCAAATGTTGGATTTCACAAAATCTGACTGCTATAATCGCTTTCAGCAAACCAACCGATAGGAAGGAATTTTTAAACGACGCCAGCATCACTATGTCTGCGCAGCAACAGCAATCTTCAGCACCAAATGGAGAAAAAAGTAGATGCAGACACCCCCAAGAGAGGGTGGGGGTGGGGGTGCAATTACAGGGGAGGGGCCGTGTGACCCCAGGGAACATGCTTTTTTTCCCCAGACTAAAATAAAGTGTAATTGCAAATCCACTTCAGTAGGTGGCAGTAGCAATTCATGTCAGAGAGTACGCAGGGAGTATAATCTCTGAGGTGTACGTAGGGTTTTATTAAACCAAGTATACACACACATCACAGAGCAGGACCACTAATCTATAAGACTGCATACATGTACAATATAGAACAAGCATTAAAAAGTCCTTCATCATTAAATATTGAAACGTTCAGCATGAACAATAAATCGCCAATGCCTGACACAGAATCAGTGCATATAGTTGCTTTGATTTTAATCCCATGAGACCATAATTTATTTTGTTCTAATGTGCTAAAATTCGGATGTCCAACATAAAGGCCATATTATAAAAACACACTTATCTTAATTACGTCCAGTGATGTAGAAATAAGTCTGTAAATAGCCGAGAAAAAAAAGATAGTTGGGAGAGGAACTTGATAGTGCTTACAGCCAAAGGAGCTCAAATCAAATACATCTCATCTTTGACAGACACGTTTGAAAATACATTTAGTCGTATAGCCTGGAGTGGCCAGAGGTGATTGGTGGTGATGTCATTCAGCTAAAATAGTTCCTCATTAGCACCTCTGAAGCAGGCCGTATGATTAATCATCACCGAAGATTTACAATCCAATTAGAAAATGTCTGGGGGTGGAACAAATGATTCACCTTTTTGAGGGAAGCACATCAATGAGAGGACCCGAATGGGCTTTGGGGACAAGTATTGTGCCTCGGGCTGATTGATGCCAAAGAAGATTGCTGATGTCCCCAGGACAGCGGATGTTTGTCACATTTGGAAAACATCACTCACCCTGCTGTGTAGCGTATCATCAAAAAATGGCAAGCCAGTAGATTTACAGTTTATTCTTGACATCAAACACTTTGCTAAAGCGGTTTTACATTACAATTTGACAGAAAACCGCAACCAAACAAAAATAAGAAAAGAAAAAAAAACTGGGTCTCACTAATGTGAGACTGCGTGCACGCATTTGCCTGTGAACGCATTTCTCTGAGAATGACTAATTTAGCAGCGCGCGCCATCCTGCTCTCCAGCATAGCCTGAAGTTTTAATCCCCACATTTGCATGGCTAAACATAGATCAGCCTCCACACATCCACAACGGATATTGACTCAAGGAATATAGATGCTTGCTTTAACTGCAGGTCAAAAACTTTGCTAAAACATTCATGATCTCCACATTCTCTCGCTGTGTTCTCCGTGAAATTACCTGTGCATGATACAGCGAGACAGTAATGTAAAAACTTCAAAATATTCCTTTCCTTTTGGGGCCAGGCCACTCTGCGTTCCATGAAGTGATTCAAGCACTTGCAAACAGGCCTTCCCAAGAGCTGCTTTGCTGGCTTTTTAAGGAGCGTGTTCACAGATGCGGAACGGATGCAATAACCGCCGACTCACTGGCTGATAGAATAGCTTTATCATACACCGCTTATTTGCACTGTGGTGCTCGGGTTTTCTATCATGCTGTGGCACTGTTTACAAACAGATATACAAATGCTCAACATGAAAAAAGTCGTTGTACATGATTATTAAAATGGTTAAGGCAGTGTAGCAATGTTAAAAAACAACAACTTTAATTTATGGCCTTTATTATGGTTTGCAACATTTGTTGTGACATTGTTTTCTTTAACTCAAGAGTCACCAAATTTTTGGGAACTAAAAAGAGCTACTTCTTTGGTACTGATAACGCAAAGGGCTACCAGTTGCATACACACACACTAGAAATAACAAAATGCTCAAATTATTTGGGCGTAGGCTAAATTTTATTGTTCCTGTGCCAGCTAGCTTGTCTTCAGAAAAGCTATGCTTTGGTCATGCACTACAGTACTGACCTATACAGTTCTAAACTATAGTTTTCAAATATGGTCTTTAACAAAATTACACCAATGCAAGGGTGTTTAAAAACAAAAACAAAAAAATAAAATGGTAAGGACAGCAAAAATGTCACACGTATGGTGACCAGACGTCCCGCTTAACCGTGACAGTCCCAGTTTTGAGGCTTGTGCCCCGAGTCTCGGCAGATTTCGCCAGTTGCAATGTTTTGTGTCACTTTTAAGTAGGTCCTGTCCCCGCATCCTGATTTTTTTTTAGCAAGCCAATTGTTTGGATCAGTCACACATTTGTCATAGTGATTCATACCATAAAGCAATTAAAATGGAATGTAATTGATGTAACAGGCGAGTTTTCGCCATACCGGAACTAGAACTACTTACCCTAATGCTTACGTATCTAAGAATCATAGGAAATGTAGTCCTGCTAGCCTAATGCTGTGGGCCCAGGTCAGACTCAACACAGGCTGAGCTTTTCTGGCAGCATTTTTTCCAATGTTATGATGCAGAACCTTCGCGAGATAAACGACACAGCCATCTTCCAATAGCTGCTGGGACCAAGCAAATAGGTTGGATAATGGTGAGTGCATTTAATTATTTTTAGCTTGTGAACTGTCAACCAAGATAGTATTTAGCATTAGCTAAAGTACTAACACAACTACCAGTCACCAGATTGACTAGCGATTACATTTGTCATAAATAGTTCTTGTTAAGAATTTCTTGTACATTCTCAGCAAAATTGTATTGCTCCGGATTTTAATTGTGGAAATCTGGTGACCATAGCCATTTACGCTGACTGCGAAGACCGCTTTCATGAATTTCATTGTATAGGCTTCAAAATGCAAAATAATATGCTTTGATCAAAAGTCCAACAACATAATAAACAGATGCAGATTTTAGAACAAATTTTACAAGCTACAAAAATGTTCACAATGCACTGCTAGTAACCTAGGACACATTTTCCTTTTTGCCTTCCTCTTTGAATTTGTAGTAAAATCTGCTTTCCAGTGTGGTGTATTTTTTTGAGTTTCAAATGCTTGTTTGACTTGTAAAACATGAGTTCAATATTAAATGTAGTCTCTACATATCACGTTAAAACTTACAATTATTTGGGTGTGAATTTACCACGTTTTTGATGATGAATGAGGTCCTTTTTTTTGGGGGGGGGGGCAGCTTGAAAATTCCCTGCCGAAAACGCTACCTGATCTGACATCGCAGCAACACAGTAGATACACAGAGAATTCACCTGCTATAGCTATTGATTTCCTCCCAGTGAATGTTAAATGTTTAGCGAGCTGCCGCCCGAAGGTTTTATCATCTCCTCTCACAAAGGAAGCTTCCACCCACAAAACCCCCCCGCCCTCCACCTGCTCTTGTCTTGCTTTGAAGCGAACACATTGACTTTATGACAGTCTAGATTTGCTTCCCCACGTCTCTCTTGTGGGGCCTAGTCTACTCTCATCGTCACAATGATGCTCTTCTCTCGTCCACACATAACTTTGATTACTTTCTTTTAGAATGGCCAGTTGAGGGGATCAAAAGTCCACTGATAAAAGGACTAAGTTAAAAAAGGATGAGCTGCTGCGAGATTCAGTCTGCCATCTCAGGCTTTTATACTTTCTCTCCAATTGTAATGTCTTTCCATCAGCTGGGAGAAAGTTGTTTTTATATATTTGACTTTGCAGTACAGGATAATGTTTGAGAAAAATAATGGTGTTAAATTTGACAAGTATGTATGACAAACTATTGGCACTTGAGATGCAAAAAGTACTTAAGAAATGCTCAGTTAAACATCTAACAGGATATAGTCAGGAACCCAGTTGCTGCCAATAGGATCGAGCAGACTACATCAAACGACACCTTAATCACCAACTCCTCAAGAGTCACCTCCAATGGGCACTAAGGGTTAATATTCGGATTTATTGCATGCCAGTGGGTTAATTCTATAGGTGCTGTCCCCCCCTGGCTGGGCGTGGGCGGCTCTGCCCCTCTGTTGGCTGCTGGGTGGCGGCTGCGTCTTGGCCGTTCCCTGGGTCTCTTGGGGGGGTGCTGCATTGCGGGGCTCTCCCTGGTGTCCGGGGCGGCGCTGCCCCGTGGTTCACTCTCCCCTCCCCTGGGCATGGGTTGGGGTGGATGGGGGACGGGGGGTCGTGGGGGGAGCAGGGGCTTTGGACCGGTGGGGCACCTGGCGGGCCTGCAGTGCCCCGTCCTGCTGCGTTGGGTTGGGGTAGCGGGCCGTGTTGGGGTGGGGGGTGCTCCTGCTCCTGGGTTTGCTCCGGCCGGTGGCCCCTGCGGGGCCCGGGGGTTGTCCCTTGGCGCTGCCGTGCCCTGGGTGGCCCTGAGGTGTTGCGCTTGCTCTATCCTGGCAGGGGCTCCCCTCTTTGGTGGAGATTTTCATGAATGCCAGATCCACCACACCAGCATCTATCGAAACGGACACAGACACAGACACAGACACAGACACAATCTGCTTCTTCCTCAGGTCATTGAATCGGTGGAGGCTGGTGTCTGTGGATCTCACTCTGCTTCGTCTGTCCTTCCTTCTTTTCCTCAGTCTCTCCTTTGGTCTCTTGAGGTCTCCCTGATTTGATGGAATTTGGATGTTTCTGGGGTTGGTGAAGGACTCTGGTTGGTGGCCCGGCGGGTGGTGTCTGGTCGGTGCTGGATTTAATTTTCCTTTCTTTTCTTTGGTCCTTCCTCGGGTCTCCTGACGGCCTCACGGCTCTGGCTGGGTTCTGAAGTGTTCGGTTTAGGTGAACGGTATGGGATTTTTTAATAGGTTTTAGGTGAACTAATGAATACACACTCACACGCACGCACACACGCACATACACACCCACATACAAAATAAAAAATAAATAAAAAAGAGAGAGCAATGATGATGACATGTCAAATCGGTAAAATTACCGAATGAACAATACTGAGCTCTCCAGAAAAAATTAATAAAAAAGGATGGACAGACTGATTTTTATGTCAATGTTTGCCTAATGTGGTATGTTTCATAAAATCCAATGTTTGAAAATAAAATTATTGTATTTCTCTATGGGAACACAAACACTGATGACCCCACTTTCAACTTGAACGTTGAACGATACTAAAGCAGGGAAGAGAAATTGCACTCGTGCTTTTGAGCCTAAAACTCTTATTTAATCCTGCTCAAGTGTTTGCTTCAGACAAGAAACACAGCAAGTGGGAATGCTAGAACTACACAAACTGAACTTGTGCACTTCCAATGCAATAGTCAAGGGTTAGGGTTAGCAAAAGTGTAAACAAATAAAGCACTCAATCTACAGTATTTTTATTGGCCAAGTACTTTATGTAAAAACACACAAAGAATTTGTCTCCGGTGATCTATAAAGTTGCCTACGGTACATCAAACCTAAAAATCTATGGAGGAAACTTGCATGCAGTGAATAGAGCATAATGCTCACACCAGCTTCCCTTTAAGACGACGACACGTCCCACTGTGAAATTAATTTTAGCCGTCTTGACATAGTCCCATCCAGAAGCTTATTGCCAGCAGACAAGAGAGAAAGTGGCACACTGTCATTATTATCAGAGAAGTTTGAAATTTTCATATTTTGCAGACGGTCTTCCCGCTGCCTTGACCTTTCAGCTGTTTTCATGGCACTACTGTGTTTGTGATCAATATAGCATCTGCCCTGCTGAGGGTTGAGCCCTGCACTCAAAATCTGTGATTTCTTCAGCACCCTTTGAGTTCTGCAAAAGCAGTCAATGTGCCCCCATTTTTTTTTGCTACATGTTATACTGTTACATTTCAGCACTAATGTTTGGTGATATGAGACTATTGTCAGGCTCAGACAGCTGTAATAGCCAGTTAAAAAGTTAAAAAAAGAAAAAAGAGACCATGCCTAATATGAGATTGAAAAGTCAGAAGAGCACATTGTTAGATCATTATGGTTTTTTGTTTGTTTTTTTCTCTGTAAACCTATAATTACATCACCAATGATTAGCTATGGCCTTAATGGCTTTTAAGAGAAGTTGACTTTCATTCACAATTAATTTTGGATACAAAATGTCACAACAAATTAAAACATCATGTAATTACATCTGACACATATAAGACCGCCTGGGGCTGTCAGAATCTTTAACCTAAATAGAAATTGAAGTCGTCTTGGTTTTACAGTAAAAAGCATACTTGCAGCAAATTTTGTAATACTCATGGCTGGTTTTAAGACTACCTGTGGGGTTTCAGTCCTGCCTTGGAATTAATTCATATTATAACACTTGGAAGACTTTGAATGACTGACTTTGTATTTATTCTCAAAACCAGTCCTGGGCCTCTTGGTCTTAGTCTTGGTCTCACCCTGTCTCGGTCTTGTTGTGATCTCGACTCCCCAACCTTTTGGTTTCAGCTGATGCGGTCTTAAGAACACCACATGCAGCAAACACTTCTGTATGACAAATGGATTGGTCGCACCCATATTTAAAGAGAAAAACTTTGAAAGTATAGCCTCCCATCCTAATCGTCGAGGTGGAAGAACATATACCTCTTTTGTTGTTTTCAGCTTTTAATGATGGCTACAGAACAAAGCTATCAAGCGTCCACAGTTCTATATGATGTTGAAATCAGTAGGGTAACTATTGCAACTGAAATTAATCGACTGTGAAGAAAACTGATGGCTGTGCAATCATCAGTTCCATTAGTTTAAAAAAATTATAATTCTGTTGCCCATCCTTAACTTCCATCCCCTAAACAATAAAGCTTTGCTGGATCTAAAACCAGCTGAGGCACAGAAGGTACACCCTAAACGATGTTGTCCACGTCGCTTAAATTTCTATCACGGTTTTCCTCATGAAGTGTTCCTGGTGTGGGCTGTCTTCATTAACATACATATTATAATGAACCAATTAGGAGTTTGCGCCTCAGTTCTTCTGCAAAGTCACTCCTCCAGCAGTAGTTGGTGAGAACGTTAATTACCAATCAAATATTTAATGCCATCCATTGCCTTTCCCGTCTTACATTGATCTACTGTTGTTTAATTATTGCCCAACTGAAGAGACTCAATGAACTATTAAATAACATAATGATTTGGCACTTTCAGCACCAGATTGTTTGGATCCACTGAAGCCGAGTTGGGAGGGAGGCTCCCGTCCACAAATTACCTTGCTGTGGTCTCACTACACCCACGAAATACCATCTACTGTAAATTATCTCAAAGCTTATAAACACAGCATGGAAAGTTGTCATCCTTTAGATTTACCCTTGAAAAGGCTTTAAAACATTTTAAAAACAACACTCAATTAAATCAGCCCCATAGCCTCTCAGACAGGCGTGTCAAACACTTGAAGAGGAATATCAGAAGCTTTATGATTGGCAACGAGATGACCAGACTTAACCTGCTGTGTCAGCAGTTCACGCGAAACTCGCAGTTGCAGTTTAAATTTGAACCGTTTAAGAGGTGAGCTAAAAGTTGTGGATAACTGAAGACTGTTGTAGTAAGTTGATGCCCCAAGAGAAGTGTCCACACAATCCATCCAGTGGTCAAAGTCAACTTTCATCTCAGAAGCTCGACCAGCTTTCATCTTTTTTTCCTCCTTAATCAGCTTGGAACCCGGAGAGCTCACACTGCTGTGGAGTGCACATCTTTCCTTCTTTCTCAAAATGTAAATTCATGGACATCTTATCATAAATCATTAAAACATCACTTTGATCTTTGCCAGCAGTGAAACAGAACTGAGAATGTGCAGATGTATCCAAGAGCTATCCTGGACCTTTTCAATTGTTTTAACCTATTAATCAAACAATCATGATTAATGGCATTGATTCTGACCATTTTTCAATGTAATCCAGTTTTTCGCGTGTGATTTACATTTAAATTGGAATCTCTAGCAGTGTTTCCCAACCTTAATTGAAGCAAGGCATATATTTCACATCAGAAAAAAAATCTCACGGCACACCACTTAGCAAAACAATTTACAAAATGTGGATATAAAGGTTATTTATGTACCTTCTGTCATTTAGTGGAAGCTCATTTGATTGTTTTGCACGTTAGTATGTGTGATTGGCCTATATGATCAAAAACAGTTGATAATAAAAATGTGATTATTTCCCGCGGCACACCTGATGAGTTCTAAGGGCACACTGGTAAGGAGTCATTGTACTAAACCAGCACTTGCCAAAAGTGTCTTCAGCTACAATATTGTTGTCTGTCTCTTGCCTCTCTGACCAATTTTCTTATCTTTTCATCAATTCTGGAGAAATGTCCAGTTCTTAGTATTGCCACCATCAAATCGTATTTTGCCCACTTGATGAGTCTTCAATCTATAGGGTACTCAAAGCACCACACGCTCTTCATTGGACTGTTTGCAAATTATTGATTTAATGATGACAGCAATGCAACAGCATTCATCAGCAATATCAGTTTCTGTCAATTTTGCCTTTAGTAAACTTTTCATGAAGTATTTTCATAAAGGTTCCATTTCTTTTTATATTGCAGTCTAATGGGCATATTCTTATTTTGTACTGCACCCAGTTGTATGCTTTGCATTTTTTTGTCTATCTCATACCACACTGCATTTTCGCACCAGTCTGTAAAGGCACTTGGGGACCACTGTCTGTGAAAGTACACTATAAATAAAAATTACTTAGTTAAATTGATGATGCAGCATCAAGAGCAACTGATTGGGTTGAGTAGTGCATTTTAACAAGGATACTTGACCCACTGAGGATTATATAAAATGCAGTAATACAGTAGTTGGAAAATATGCTTCAAAAGTTAAACCATAATGCAGCCAGCGATGTAGTGGTGCGAGGTTGAGATACAGGTTTAATGTCGCTGGCCTATATATATATATATACACACACTTTTGGTCAGTCCACACATGAGGTTGTCAGCTTTTGCAAATTATAGTTATTTGCCGTTTTTAGGTCTCCTGAAAAGTGACTATTTAGGAGGTACAACGTTTTGGCGATTTATTCCATTGCCATGCTCATAACTCCAAACACTTGTATCTCAAGTCAGGTTTCTCATTCGAAGTGAATAGAAATGCCAGTTTGACAATAAAATTTAACTGGGAGGGACAATTTACCGCTGAAGCCTCTTTTTGAAGAACAATTCACTATCTGCTAAAATTGTGTTTGAAGTTTGAATTTTTGTTGTGAAGTGAGTTGAGTTTACCTCAGCCATACAGCAATTGTTTGCAAGTAAAATACAAACAAACAAAAACAATTGATGAATTCACTTTATATTATTTTCCGAGAAAAAAAATACAATTTAGTCATTTGAAATGCGATTTGAAGTCAACCATGGATCTTTTTTTTTTTTTTTTTTTTTTACTTTGGAGGTTCCACCCTAACACCCAAACAAATAAATACATACGTACATACATAAAGAAATACAATCTAATCTGCATCTTCTCCATATCATTCGGGAAGCCAAGTCTGAAGGCACGTGTCAGGAGGTCAAATTTTCAGACGTGCAGCAGACCAAACAACGGAGCAAGCTGTCGAGCACCATCGGTACCCCTGAGCAAGGCATTAAACTCACAACTACTTGGCATGTGGCACCATTTGTGCACTCTTGTCTTTTACTGTGTGGATCGTGTTTGTATTTGTATTCTAGATTCGGACATTGCCTTTGCTACTAAAAGCCAGCAGTATAAAGTTGGAGTAAATTTCCCCTTGAGGGATTTATAAAAGTATAAACTGTGCTGTTTCCTAAGCTTGGTTTAACTTTGTCGCCGTTGTTTGCCTTTGCTCGCAAAAGGCACTGTCTTTTGGAAGCCATCCAAATATGTTTGTCCTCTCTGTTCCTTAAGTCCACAAAGACAAATGTGAGTCATCTATCCTCAGCCGCCTCCTTGATGCTCTGGCACAGTTTGATCATCCGTCCCTTCACTCCGAACTGCGAGAGGAGGTATCACATTTTTCCTCGCCATGCCTCAGTGTGACCATCCATCCATCTTCAGAGGTTTTCAACAACACATTAGCATCATTGGGCTATTCATCTTGGGTTTGGAATCGAACGAAGGAAGACAATGCTTTCAGACGTTTCTGAAGAAGCCATGATACATTTCACATATCCTACCTGGTAACTTCATATTTGCATATAGTATGTCCTTCAGGTAATAATAAACATTTTAAATACTGCCCCACCTTCACTTATGTTCCAAATTTGAGGTTTTTCAAGTTACGAGCTCTCATTTTTTTTTTCATTTATTGCTTTGTGTTGTGAGCCAGCAAATCCATGACACCAGTCATTATAGATCTGAGTCCTTCCTCGTCATTTGTTCACAAAAAAATGCCAATGGTATTGAGAACCAAACAGGAAGTAGCAATGCACCCTGGATAGCGCTAAACTTCACTTAACAGAAGTCACGTGACTAATAACGCTCATCTCTAAGTATCACGACACTGGTACATTCACTGATGCTGGATGGAAGTAGGCTACTGAGAACAAGAGTTGGCTTTCTTTTCACAGGGCTGTCAACACTTTATATGTTTTGGGTTTACAAACGTAAACTTGCAGCTGCAGCTGTGTCATCTCACCCTCTGCTCCCTAATAACATAATTTGCATGTGTGCAACAACAAAGGGCCTTGCCGATTAATTCACTACATATCCAGATTATTATGTAGGAGATGCTTGACTGTAGCAATCACAGGTCACACAAGATCTGCGGGGGTTGGTATCTCTTATCAGCATTCTTATTATTGGGGTCCTTCTCCTCTTATATCCTCTCAAATAATGTCAAAGAGAACATGTAGTCATAGTTTCATGAAATGTAGTCAGACAAACATTGTCTTCTAATCACACCTAACACAAAAAAAGGACCTTAACTCAACCATTAGCACAACATCACACAAGGCATCAGTTTATCTCAAGTGGCCTTAGTTAAGTAAGCATGAGAGAATTACAGGTAACTGCTGGCTAATCAAATGAACTTCCACAAGCCACAGTAGTGTACATTTTTGAGCCATTAGGAAAGTTAGTGTGACGATGGTATAGATCATTTCCCTTCTTTCTGGTTGGATTTAAAAACAATAGTGATGAAAAGGTGAATCAGTGCACCTTAAACTTATTGGTGTGTCTGAACATTCTCAATATGCACTACTCACCAAAGGTTACTTTGCGGTATTTGACTTTTGGCTTAAACTTCAGCATGAACCTAAAATGCACTATAACCTTTAAAGGTTAACTTAAAGTGACTTTCTTGAAACCTTTGAATGTGTATATCTAGCTGTTTCAGTACTTTTTGCACACAACTTATGTTCTCTAACAATGAGCTGAATGGCCATAGGCCAAACACAGCACAGCCATTCACAACAGGCGTTCAGTTCCATGATTTGACAAATACATTTTCTGGTAGAAACAGAGCGCTTGGTCATTCTGTTCGCACTTTGGCATCATGCGACCATGACTTCACTGAACAATTGATCAACAGTACCTCATCATTACAAGGCTTCAAGCCGGATGTTCTCCCAAGGAATTGATGACTGAGCATGGAGTGGCACAGAGTGTCATCAGCAGACTGCAATAGAGTTACAGAGAAACTAGAAAAGTTACAGAAAGGCAACCATGGATCAAGCTCTTGTTGGGATTTTTTTTTTGCAAGAAAATCAAACTAAGTTCACTTGTTAAGGTGATTGCATTTCGGGTTACCTTTGAAATTTAATCTGAAAGACAAATAGTAGTATTTTTTATACCAAACTTTCCTAGATCAATACCGTATACCTGCATGCTCATCACCAAGGCTGTACTTGACATTATAGATTTATTTTATTAGCAAAAGCAGACGTGCAGATGTGCTTGGTACCTAGGTGTGACAAGTCTATACTCTATAGCAGGGTTTACCAATTCCGGTCCTCGAGGTCCGTAGTCTTGCAGGTTTTAGACTTTTTCCGCCTACCAACACACTTGATACTAAAGATCAGGATTGTTATCAGGCATGCTGTTGAGCTGATTATATTGAGCTGATTATATGAATCAGGTGTGCTAGTGGGCAGGAACACCTAAAACCTGCAGAAGGACCGGAATTGGTGAACCCTGCTCTATAGCGTAAACCACAGCTGGGCGCGGTTGATCAGTATTACATTCTATCTCCTTCATGACCAAGGGCCAATGGCCCTTAGTCTGCAGCCTGTAGTTTTTTTCAATGTTTGTGGAAAATTGATTGCCCCAAACTGTGGTGAATCAAGTCAGTGTGGTAGTGTTAGCTTGATTAAATTTTGGTTTGAGGGTCAACAGCACTGACGGCAGACGTCTAAAAAAATACTTCAACAAGGTCACTCATAGAGTGCAGAGTGGGAAGAGAACGACCAGACGGCTTGATTAAGAACACCACGAGATCAACCTAGAGGGCAACATGATGAGTTCTTCTAAACTAAAATAACCAGCAGGTGCAATTATTGAGGATTTTTCAAATGGTGCTGTTTACTAGCCCGCAGAACAACAGGCAAAAAGCCCAAAATATATGCAGGTCTTTCAAGTGAATAAAGTGCTTGAGGGAAGGGAACCAACTTCATCTTCTCCCTAGATTGCTGAAATATGCCCCCCTTTGAGTAGCCTCATTCTTAAGTTTGATGTTGTCTTTATTCTGCTGGCTACTTTTGTACTGAGAGTGCCATTTGCAAGAAGAGAGCAGACAAGCCGAATTGCCTATGAACGACAAAAGCAAACGATTTTAAACTGACACCTGGGACCTTTTGTGCACTGCTTGGGCTTACCAAAGCAGCATTTTCGGCCCAACATTCCCTAAGGATGCCCGGTACTTTCTGTGTATGCCACCTCTGCCAATTCCTCTCTGTTCGCATTGTCACGATTGTAATACACCAAGCAAGAGTATTGAATGCCTTGTTTCCAACAGCTGTGTGTGCGTCTTTCTTGAGGTTTTTCCTAATTACCTCCCAAAGGAGCTACATACTGCTATCATATGAAAAGAAGATGCTCAGAGGGAGTGAGATGGAAGTAGGCGAGATAATGTAGGCAATGGATTTACAGGGGGGAAACAAACAAAATGTTGGAAGAGCTAGAAAGGCTGAAAGAGAGGAAAATAAATATCGTCAGAGAGCAGAGTCTAGGCGGGCAATCTTCCATTTAGGCTCACTCCACCATGTTGACTGTCACTTAAACTCGGGAAAACAGGTAGCATGCCTTCCTCCAACTAAGCTTTTTAAAATACATGAAGCCACTACCATCCTGACCTAACACTCCAGCTAATGGTTTATAACATAAATGCAGAGTAATTGTTCCTTGGCATAAGTTCTCAGCCGACAGTGGTGTGATGCAAGTCACCAATGATACCATCAACTAGGCTAATGCTGGTCGTAGTACATTTGACACAAGTGAATTGATGAAAGGCTGCAGGATGCTCTTCAGGAGGTTCATATCTACTTTTGAAAATGCCCCTTTCACATTAGATTTACTCCAAGCAAGCACATTGAATTGTTCTTTATTTACAATGATTCTCTCGAGTTAAATCTGCTCTTAAGATTGTCGTCGTGTGGCCTGGTTGAGTGAAAGACAAATTCATCTTGGGTTTTTCCGCTTCTAATCCAGAAACAGGCATTTAAAGCTGGACTATAATAACCCACAAATGTAGCCCAAAAATTATTTAGGTTTACTTTAAAAAGGGTGCCTGTGGATCATTTCCCAAGGTATTCCAAAATGAAGCAGTACTCAACGTACACGTAATCTTTAAATCCGCCATCCAAAGGTTTAAAAAATGCCACATTGTTGACCAATTGTGTGGACCCAGCAAAGAAAGAAAAACAACTCAAGTCAATATTTCATTTTGTTGAGTGTAGATAAGGTAGACTCACTTCTGGCTGAATTGTGGGTAAGAAAGCGTCATTTGCGAGTGCTGGGAGTCAGGAGCCTATGTTGCAGAAATTCTGACTGACCTTCTTTTTTATTTCTTTCACCTATACTGTATGCCCCACAATTTGCATTTTTTTTTTGTCCAACATGCATTGTTAGAGAGTGTTACACAATCTGTATATGTTGAGAAATGTTGTTTTTAAACTGCAGGACTATTTTCTCATGCATTTGTTCACAAAAGTGGTGAATCTCACTCCATACTTGCTGGTGAACAACTGAGCCTTTCAGCAATGCTGCTTTTAAACATAATCATGACACTTACCTGTGGAATGCTCCAAGCAGTTGTTTTTGGGCATCCACTTTCCCAGTTTTTGTCACCCTTGTCCCAGCTTATTTTTTAACTAATACATGTATTTATTTATTTTTGGAATGTAACACAATTCAGAGTATGTACACGTCACTGCTAGGTTCGTAGGAGCTGTGAGTTGTGGCAATAACGGAGTGACACAGGTTTAATGTAGCAAAATTTTAACTTTTAGCGTGAACAGCATATGCAACAGTTTACAACATGTGCGCAATAACTAAAGTAATAAAATAAAAATAAAATCTCCTTTTCAAAATGTTCCTTGTACAAATTGTTTCGTGAAGATCAAATTTAGTCCAAGTTAAAAGTCAAGGGGAAATAGTCAAAGTGTATAGAATGTATCCAAAAAGGTGATCTTGTTGTTGGTCAACAAGATTAGTACAATCCTACCATAAAGATGTGGTAATCGCTCTTTGTTCGTCGTGGGTGGCTCGCCATCAAACCGATCACTGATTCACCTTGTAGGAAAACTGGAGCTTCCCTAATCTTTCTTGCATCACCAAAAAACTTGACCAAGGAAGGGGGTTTTCTACCCGAAAAGCTTGGGCAGTAAAATGCCTCTTTGTGAGTTCTCAAACGTCGTTTTCCCTCGGTTTTCATCCACACGGAAGAAATCAAAAGCCAGTGTTCGGTTGTATTTGCGATGTTACGCTAGGGTAAGCATTTTGGAGCACTACGTTTTCAAAATAAAATTATATAATACTCGAAAGTAAAATACAGCATGAACAAATAATGATTGGAAATGATTAAAGATTATTCGTTAACCCATTTTAGGTGCAATACAGGAACTTGTTGAAGGCTTAAAATTCTAAATGCATGACTGTTTGCAAAAAAAAAAAACTGAAAAGAAAAATATAAGTTTGAACATGAAATATCATGCCTTGATAATGTGAAAATAAATATACGTTGACAATAATTTTGAAATCTTTGTATTCTCTTTTTATTTATATTTTACACAATGTCCCAGTTTCAATGTGATCAGGATTTGTGATGGGGACACCAAAATGGAAAATTAAAAGCAGAGAAACAATATTGCTCACAATCAGAGAGCAAGCCTCATTGTAACCCAGTTATTCTTTGATGTATTAAACAAAATCCAGGTTACTAGAGTAACCAGGTCAAGAATGTAGCTCACTGTAATTTGAAATGAGGCTGATAAAGAAGACACTTGAGACTATACATGGAGCACTGCATTGGGAATTTAAACACTGCTATCAATAGTCTCTGTACACAGCTATTCATATTATATAGTATTTATGTAAAGACTGCCATTTCACTGCGGATAGTTGAATGAGAAAAAGAACAATGCAAAGAAAAATAAATATTGTTAAACTAGTTCATAGAAAAAAAGGCAAATGCCAGCCATCCCACTGAAAAATAAAAATGGGTTCTAATTAATCGGGAATACTCTAATTTATTGGTCCGAAGATAAATATTTCTCTTGCCTAGCTTATTACATTGGAGTATAGCTTCCTTTGCATGCTTTTGCGAGCCCTGCCGGAATCCAAAAGTATATGTACATGTTCCTGTCATCATCCATGTCGAGTGGTTAATATTGATGTAACGATATCCAAACATCACGATACGATATTATCACAATAGGAAGGTCACAATACGATAACTATCAAGGTATCGTGGGGAGGTTGGTGATATAAAAAAAAGGTCACAATATTGAAAAAAAAAAAAGAAGCTCGTACTAAAGAAAAACCCACAATATTGTGCTTTTGTACGTAACAGCAATGCATATCAACAACTTGCAATCTCTAATAGCATTGAATATTGAGGCACTTACTTGCTAATGCACGCACAAATTGAGTTCCTCCACATATTGACTCAGCTCACAAGCATATTACGTTCCCCTTCATCTGACCATTAGCGTGGATTTTAAACATAGAAGGACCAAAACATGCCTTGTGAAAATTAAACGGTACTAAAAAAAAAAGTAGCCACCAGAGGGTGCTAGAACTGCACAAATGGAAATCAACCTGCCGTTATCGTTACATCCTTAGTGGTTACAAGGAAAATGTAAAAACTGCTCTCTAATGGAGTCTATACATGTAAGTGCCTGGATGTGTTCACTGAATTTGAAGGAATCAATATAGTATAACGATGGACATATCTTTTCAAAAACAGCTATTTTATCCACATGCCAAGAGCGAATGCATTTAGGTTTTCTGGTTTTGTAGAATTACACAATTCTAATTGTAGTCTTGCATCATCACAGGGGCCACAAGAAGTGAAGTTGTGCACTTGTGTTCATTACACCACACTCAGTCAATTCTCCTAATATACTGAATGTTTATTGATTCGAAAAATGTCAGCATCTACACTACCTGACTATGCCAACATAAATACATTAGTGTTTCACACATCAGGCTATTGAGTGACTGAGTATTGATTATTCCACACGCCTGACCACTACAGAGTACAGTTAACATTGGAAAAAAACAATCAAATGAAATTAAAATAGAACATTGATCTACTTATTTCACCCTATGTTCTGTATTACAGTATTGTGTTTCGATTTTTAAGTGAAGTAGGTGGGTTCCTGGTAAATATGAAGAATCATGCACATTTTACACACACCAAGAATCACTGATCGAAAACGATGACTAGGTCATGAATGAAACTGTGTGTGTGTGTATTGGGGGGTAGAGGGGGGGAGGTATATACCGGTACTAATTCTAATTCTTCTAAATTAAGCAAGTTTGCAACGTATTTTCCACTATTGTTTAATTGTTGTTGTGTTTAATAATGATCATTAGGTAAATTAGTGATATTATAGGATCACTGTTTCTTTTTAAGATAATTCAGGCATGATTGTGTGTATGTTAAAAATGAGGTAGGTATGGATTGGATATCACTGCAGATCAGCTTCCAATAGTTGACACAGCACTGCTATTTATTTCTGCTTAAGACCGTCACACGTTATTCCTATTTTTCATTCCTCACACTTTTTCTCCTTCCACATAATGCATCTGATTCACATAATTCCAATTTCAACATATTACAGAAATCCATCCCATGGTTGCTTCCACTTGTTTATATTGTAAAAGTTTACAGCGTTCCCATAATTCAACATTTTTCACGTAAAAAAAAAAAGAGGCAGAATTCCCTACAAAAGTTTTTTTATCATTCATTTCCATTGGCACATTCATAATAACAGATTCAGGTAGCTCCCATTTGAAATTTAAATCATTCTGCTTATTCAATTCGCCTTACGAACAATTTTCTACATGCTAAAATTTTACACATTCCAAAATCCCTCACCTCATAAATTGAAAAACATTACTTGACCGATTCAGACTATTCCAAATTCAACATGTGCAGATCATTCAAGCCATCTCATTTACTCATTACTCCCGTTCATAAAATTTTCTAAAGCTCCAAATATTTACATGCTCACCTTCAGTTTTCATGTACAGTATACTTACTGAGCAATTTAAACCATTCCACATTCAACATATTTAGCTCATTCCATGTCATTCAGTATCATTACATATCATTTTAAAGTATTCCACACCTCAATGTCTTTTATTCAGCCTTTCAGCCTTCACATGCAATTTCTCCCAAAAACGCAAATATCTAGTTTTACTTGTCATCTTCTCCCAAAAAACGTAGTGGGTAGGTGGTGGGCGGGACTAGCACTGTTTGACCAGTTAAATTGCTTCTTGAGAATAACAGATAAAATTATTTCAAGATGCCACAAGGGAACAAGAGAGACAAAATGTAATAATTAAACAGTGAACTAGTTAAATATATATCAAAATAAATACATAATATTGAAATAACTAATAATGAAATTAAACATTGCAATAAATGGATAGATACTGAAATAATTACATAAATAAATACTTCATGGCATTATTTCTTTAATTATGTATTAATTTGTTTAATGTTGGCACCCTTGGGCCTCCATAATGCTGACATTTTTCAGTGTCAAAAAGTGGATGTCTGGTCACCTTTTAGCTGAGGATATCAAGTTTGAGGAGAACAAGAATGAAACAAAGCCGCTGTCTTCTCAAACATGGTGCGTTTGTGTAGAAATCCAAGGTGGAGCCCCTCTTTTTGTGAATTTAATAATGTATGTGAATTGGGATCAAGCAGGAAGTATCATTAATTAATATAGCAAGCATGGGACATTATCTCAGTGGCGTATTATTTTCTACTCTTCCGTGCCCCCGCCCCTCGACAGGCGGCGCTGGCAAATGTGCGCTGACAGCAGAGGTTACCTTGAGCAGGCCGCTGGACCCGGGGGCTGTATGTCTTCATTTAGCCCGGTATCTGCAGATGCCAGGGAAAAGGGAAAGTTATTTTCTGTGTCTGACCCGCGGGGAAAAGTGAGGCTAACGATGTTGGCCATGTTGATTGTTACCTTGGTCCTAGAATAGCGCTATACTTTTAGGAGCCAGCACCAGGAAATGCAAGCGGGGCGGATGAGAAGGTATCAGCGTGTGTGTGTGTGAGGAAGGGGAGTGGCGTTAGGGGTGCTTGGGTCACAAGCTGGGCTCTCATCCGTCCACAGCAGGGGGACTTTGAGCCCAGATGAAATCATCTGGGTGGTGTGATTAGACTGAACTTCCGTGTGTCCTCCTATTAATCATCTGGTCTGTTTGAGAGGGATTATTTAGGGCGACCTTCGTATTAACATACAGTATCTAATAAAACACCGTTTTGTTTTGTTTTTTACCCACGGTGCAAATTGTGAGATAATTATTGGCTGCATGATAGCCTTTGAAAGAACTAGTTCAACATGTTGTCAAATCTGTCAATCACACAGCCTAGTACAGTGGTATCTTGCCACCGTGTTTTCATGTTATGACTTTTTTTGTTTCGTTTTTTTGTGGTTTGTGTCCAACCCTTGTGTAAACTACTCATAGCCCTCCAACCACTCGTGTCTTGGCCAGATGTTCCTCCCGGTTTGTCTCGTCAGTTAGCGTGTATTGAGTTCCCAGGTTTCTTTAAGACCTTGTTGGTTTATTATTTGTTGCTTCTGTTTCTGTCTGGTCTTGTTCCCATTTGTGATCAGTCTCTTCCCAATTTTGGTTTGTGGTGTGTGATTCTGCATGTTCAATACCAAGTAAATACAGGGCCAGTATTGCTGATAATGATAGTTTTGAGGTTGTTTTAAAGTAGATGTACCGTTTGATTGCTGAATCTAAACAATTTTTTTTAATATTTAAAATACTTTTGTGATGTTTACTTTTCATTATTAAGACAGTTAAAGGCCAATACATAATTAGGACAAAGTTTATATATAAATCCAAAATTTGACTTTTCCCCCCAGTCATTGATAATGGCTGGGGTTTTTTTTTTTCTTAAAAAAAAAATGCATAAAGGGATCTCTGGAAAACATCAGCAACACGTTATTTTTTTTTCAGATACAGAAAGATGTGCTAAATTTGTACCTTAAAGGGTCAATTGGCTTGACACTGGGGCAGCACACTCAAAGGCAAACATGTTGTACATACAAAAAATAAAATAAAACCCAACAATAATATGAATTATTTGTAAACAATTATACTTTAGTTAATGAAGAAGCCACCCAGAAAGGTTTGCAGAAAAAAAGTTTTGGTTACAAGGTTTTTGTGAGTCCAGTTAATTGCGCCGTATGTGCGTTGCATGTGTACAGGTGGTCTATAACTGGCAATGAGTCTTTCACATCTCTGTAAAATATTTTTGCCCATTCTTTCTTGCAGAATTGCTCTAATTCATAATTCCAGAAGTTGAGACCTTAATTAAACTACTTCAAAACCTTCATATTTTTTTTAAAGCATTTTAGAAATTGACTTGCTGATGTGTTTTCTCAGTCGTGATGAAGAACCCAAATATGCTTCAGCTCGAGATCACAAAAATTCTCCCTCCAGATTTTCTGGTGAAAAACAAAATTCATGGTTCCATCAATAACAGTAAGTCATCAAGGTAGGTCCTGAATAGCAAAGCAGCCCCAGACCATCATGCTACCACTACCATACAGAGATGGGAAGTAGCTAAGTACAAACACTTTGTTACTGTACTTGAGTAGTTCTTTTCAGTACTTTTTACATTAATGAGTATTTATTTTATTCTTTTTCCATTACATGTTAACATGACATGAGTATATGCACTTCTTCATCAATACATTTTCAAAACAAGGTTGTTACTTTTGTTTCCTGGCTCCGCCAATTATATGAAGCGTTCCACCTGGTCCCCTACATCCCAGCTTGTGATTGGCTCTACGTTAAGCTATGACATGACCTGTAATTGGCTAGATTAGAACAACATGGAAATATGAGGCCATTGAGCGCCACCCGCCACAACAGAGCATAATTTGAACTCAATAAGAACAATGCTGCAGATAATGGAGGCAAGGGAGGCTTGCAGTATTTTAGATGTTGTCCTGGGTTCTTTTGTGACCTCCTGAATAAGATGCCGCTGCACTCTTAGGATCATTTTTGTCCACCACTTAACCATGTTTTCTCCATTTGTGGGTAATGGTAATGAGTCTTGAAACGTAATAAATGACAGACTTTTGAGATCTTTAGACTGACTTCATTTTGTCTGACGTAGCGTAAATGTGATTTTCTGTTTTATTATATTTGATTGATTGATTGGTTGAACGAACATGTCTCAGGGTAATCAGGCTTGGACGTGGTCAGTACTGGTCACTGACATTTACATTTGTTTGACAATCTAAGAATTTAAAAAGAAGACAAAAGCCTTTTTCACGCCACTGCAGGTTGATATGCATGTTTACTGACAATGACACTTCTCAATGTTTGATGCTTTTACATCAGCACTTGAGTGGAGCTCTGTCCTCAATCTATATTTTCACTCTGATTGAAAAAAAAAAGATATGCAGCTGATTGGCAGCTAGTGTTTCTGTCATGGAGGCAAAATGGAGGGTTATTACTTTTGAATATAGACTGAAGCTGTCTAATAATCCCCCAGGGTGCCATTATGGGAAGATATGATGGGCACATTAGTCATCAGTGCCAAATTCCGTTTCTTTTCTCTCAACTAAAAGCACCTCTAAATACAATTATGACAGTAATATTGATGAGCATTTCCAAAATGTAGTACTCAATTGTTTTATGATTTTTGTTTTTAAGGTGACTTGTGAAAATCTAATATCGTAGTGTCAGATTAAGAACTGGAGGAGAATATTACAAGTGGTATTTGCCAACTTTTCAAACTTTCAGTCTGTATTTTTAAACCTTAATTAAAAGCAGTTCCTGCTGTTTGTCTGTTCCCTCATAAGAGTGCTAGATAAAATATTCGCCGTCGGCAATAATCTACCGCTGTTATGGCATTATTGTTTTGGCTAAATTGGAGGTATACGCCCTGATGGGTGCTGTTTTGTCCATCTGGCCGGGTACCAAATAATCCATGTGGCCATATTTGGGGATTGTTGCTAGGGAGACCATTGTTACACTTAACATAATTTTGTGATATCCATATGCATTGTTGCTCTACTCATGTGTCTGTATTAGTAGTCCTTCAATCAGTAACACCATGTCTGAATGACTGTCCTCTGGTTTTAATAGCTGCCTGGGAAGTCATACGACAGGCCCATTAGCTAGCAAAGGCTGTCACACATGAAGCTCCTCATAATCCACAATGACTCCCCCATTCAGCGATTACTTCTCCTTTCCCCTATATGGCTCCCTCTCTGCTTCTTCATTGGTCCACTCGGCTGTGGCAGGTGCACTTTGGGATGCTATGGAGAGTCTTTACCAGGGGACTCAATGAAGCTTTAATGGACTGCATTTGAATGTGCCCCGTGTTCCTCACTGTGCTGTCATAGGAAACCCACAATCATCACAGTTTTGATCTGAATGCCTGCCAGAAAGGCGACATGCAGACCTTAAGGGTTATTGCAATATTTTACAGTTCAAAACCGTGAAGTTTGAACATCCCAAAAGTTGTACTTTTCTACTTCAACCAAAATTTGGGTGAACATTTTAACTCTTTGACTGCCATGGGCTTAAAAGACGTCAAGTAAAAACCTACGGAGGGCCGCCAATGACGTTAAAAGATGTCATCCAATTGTTTTTTTTTTTAAACGGGTGGAGGAAAGCCTTGGCCAGCTGCTGTGAAAGTTTCAAGCAGATCTAGTTAGCCTAATGACTATTTTTGGCCCCTAGATGGCAGCAATGACTCTCTTTTGACAAGATTGGGTAGGCGTCAGTAGAAGACGTGAGGCGGAGCTAGAGGGGACAATGGCTGGGGAAGGGAAGAAAACATGGCGACCGGTTGCAAGGAGCTCACACTTGGGAATTTTTTTCAAAGACGAAAGGCATCGACCAACGCCAAAGAGCACATCGATGACGACGATGATCATCATCGATGATGATGATGGTGACTCCGAGGTTGACGCTGAAGTTGCAAGCGTTGACGCGGCGGCTATGACGACGTCATAAAGGTTCACCGGCTAGCGATGCTAACACCGGAAAACGCGGAGCACAACCGAGCACGCTCAGGCGGACGTTCAATCGGACGACGAAGAGTACCCCGAGTCCAATGCATATTCATCGGAGGAGTGGGTACAGTCTGCTACTTGCTATTCCCCGGAAAAAAAGGCCGTCAAGAAAGTGTAACGTCTGCACGCGAAACGAGCCATCGCAAGTGAAACTAATCTGTTGTGCAAATCCTGCTGCGTCTCCTTGCATGCATGGGAGCGTTACAAAAAGAAAAACTGTATTTGAAACATCCACATAATTGTAAATCGTACCACAGTTGCACACATTTGTAAATAGTTTGCAAAATTGTTTTGTCAAATTGTTACACTGTTGAATGGAAATAAACGTATTTTGCAACCAAAAAACACTTTTTCATTGTTGGTGATAGCGTTTTACAGAAGTAAAGCACTATTTAGGTGTTTGTGGCATCATTCATGGACAAAAAGAAGTGTACAATTCACTACAGTGCATGAAATAACATTGTTTCACAAAAAGCTCTTTTTCTCTGCTTTTTGTTTCAAAACAGAGCATTTCGGTGAAACTAACCATTTTCTGTTGTTGATTACTGAAGAACGGAATAAGGTAAATGAAAGATGAGAGTTCAATCTTTCATTTGGTAGTATGTGTGTTTCCATAGTCCAAACACAACATTTTCTGTGGACCTTGAAAGATAAGTCAAAATGCTTAAATCGGCTGGCACTGGCGACATCCCGTTTCTGAAAACGTCTGGCAGTCAAAGAGTTAAACATCTTGGACTTGGAAAAGTCATTGTTGGTGACATCACTATACTACATTTGCAGTGAGTGCAGACTGGGGTGGAACCTTTAAGGTACCATTTACCCATGAAACCGCAGTAGCTACTACCCATCTCTAAACTCACCATAGAGACAAAAAAATGGCAGCCTTAAGACAGTCGCAAAGAAGACAGACACTTGAATCTGACACACCAGCTTGCAGTGGATTTAATACAGAATTAAGCTGGTGAACTGAGAGAAGAGGTAAGATGAGTCAGCACAGCCTGTCACTGTTGCAAGGAAAGCCTAACATTCGGGCTGCTGTAAAGCCACAGATGCCTGTTAAAGCTTTAAAAAAAGTGCAACATTTAGATCCAAACAAACATGTTACGTAATATCACCCATTGCGATACAACAGTACAATTTTCAGCTCATGGAAGCTTATGCACTTGGTCCTCTTAAGACTCCGTGATGGGGGTTTAACTCACAGGGTGTTATCTGGTGCAGTTAGCCTGGAATATGTGTGTGTACTGTAAATGCAGGAAGATAAAACACGCACACACACACAAATCAGAAATGGTTTGTGTCTTATTTTCATCTTTTCATCATGAGAAATAATTGAAATGGAAATAATCTGTTCATTAGCACAACCTGTTTTTGTTCCTTAGCTGTTGGCTTGAGTGCACTGTCACACAGCTAATCGAGGGACTTTTATCATTTGATTTGAATCTTCTGTGAATGTTAAGCATTTGAGTTCTTTCAATTGTTTGACAAGAAGGGAACTGAGAAAAGATGTACATTGCTACATTAGCTTCTAATGAGTCATCAGCTGTCTGGTTAGCTGCCACATTGTTGTCACTTGTGATCAAAAGGTAGTGAGAGAACTCCTCACGTTACAGTACCAGTTTATTTTTATGTTGTATGTATATAGGAGTACTGTTCATAAAGGTTTTAGACTCAGGAAGTAACTACACTATTCCAAATCTAATTGATCTCAATTGGAAACTGTGAGTTGAACTCTATGACATGGCTTACCATCAGCAATCCGTTCTTGTTTCCTGTTAGCGTTAAAACCAGCACTCGGTCTCAGCTGCCTCGATGGATTTCCTAAATGTACTGATCCTGCCAAAGACTTCATTGCTTTATTAAAGTGCACTCATTGGTTGCAGCCACTGCCACGAGAAAGTGAGTGCACCTTTTGATGGGGGTGGCAGAATGAGGCGTGACAAGAGAATTCATTACACCACTTGTGTTGATAGCGTTTTAAAATAGTGTGCGAGATGCTGCTCAAAGGTCATCTCTTTTGTCGTGGGGGAAGCGTCATAGTGAGTGACAGAGCTGGTGGCGAAGTTGTGACCCTTCACTGGCACCTGGCACACAGACTGATTTTTCACTTGAATGTTGTGCAGCAGAGACATGCGCCGTAATGATAATGTCTCATGTCTCAAATTATTATCGGGGCGGCAGGGCGGTTTTAAGTTTTCAAGATTTAAACCGCAACACACACACACACACACACACACACACACACGAACACGCACACAAAAAATAAAAGCTCAGTAATTCAAAAGGAATAGAAGACTCTCTAGTGGTGCAAAAGCTCACCCTACTCTACTAACAATAAGTGTCAGAACAACATTATTTAACATCTTTCTACCACAATTAAACGACCCGTTTTGTTTCAGTTTAACGTACAATACAATACAATAAGTTATGATATTGTAATTGACCTATTACTTCTAGCCACTCATTTTCAGTCATTTGAGTCATATAGCCTCCAGCTCTCCAGTGATCCCGAACAGATTATGTGGTATGTATACAATGGATGGTATTAATCTGTTTCCACAGTATTGTTATAATGTTGTGCAAATATGCATTACCGAGCATAATTTCAAAAAATTTTGTTTGCTTCCGTTAACTGCCGGAGAAAAGCCTTCACGCTTAAGACTCCTGGATCTGCTTTACTTATTTTACTCCATGGCACGTGACTCGCCCCACCTTGGCAGTTAGTAGGTGTAAATTACTTTTTTGGTGTGTAGTAAAATTATGCAATTTTCTTAGTTACTGCAAATGTAACTGAAAGTTGTAACTGAAAGGTCCAGTGTGGCTAATTTCACCTAAAACTAATACTGTTGATCCTCCAAAGAGAAACAATGTGATGAACAAATAAAGAAAATTACTCCCATTTGATAAACCCCATTGGTTTGTGATGGTGAAACAGAGGACCTCAAGAACATGCAATTAAAAAATTGCTTCTGCCTCTAAACCCTTCATTACAAAACAAACAAATTGTTGGCATTCTGAAAACACAGCAAGAAACATTCAACCAAGGGGACTCATTATCCATGTCAAGATACTTAATTGATCCCAGAGTCATAGAAACTATTGTGTTTTTTAAAAAGAGGATCTGCTTTTGGCTTCCTGCTTATAATGTGCAAGCGGAGCAAAATACAATAATTGCCAAGCAGCTGAAATGCAATAAATGCTAAGTTGCTTTTAATTGGTGTGTTTGCCTTGTTACACATGCCATTGTGCACAATAGTGCGACTGTGCCATTTGGCCAGAAGCACTGCGAGGTGAGCAGAGAAGCAAGGCTGCAATTATAGCTTGAACTCTATGCTCTTGGTATAATTAATCAACCTTTGCTGTATCGAGGTTAAAGTTGCTACAGCTATGGGCCTATTGACAAAAGTCCAAAGATGAAAAGTGAGTAACTGACCTTTTGCCGTTTGTTTTTCAATACCTTTTGAAAGGCTTACAGTTGAAACTTCATATAGGAAGCTCATTTGTAAAATTAATTGGCTCCATAAAGTAACGGCAGTGGTGGGCTAAACTTAAAAATACATATAATCTTACTTATGTCAGCAAAAGGTGACAATGCTGTCATCTTTAAGCTGCCATGTTTCTCTGCAAGGCAAATGTATGGCAATGTGTTTGTCATTGTTTACTCTAAGAATAATGATTCATGCACTCCCTGAGTTGGTTGCAAGATGGACGGCACATGTGGCCTTAAGGATTGCATATAAAAAGCCAATCAGTGAAATGCAACACACTCCATCACGTTGTCAGAGCTGATGATAGATGCAGTCATTCCACATAAGATAGCAGCTCATTCAATACTGGAAATTAAATCTGATCTCAAAGAAAGATACAAGGAGAAAACACACATGCACATTTCCAAAACTAAATGGACGGTAGTTTATAGGATAGTGGTAGAGGCAACCCTCGTCCTAGAAAGTCACAGCTCTGTGTGTTTTAGGTCCCGTCCAAATGGAAGCAAAGCCTTCGTTTCTCAAACAAAAGTCACACACACAGAAGCATTTCAAGACTCGCGTGTCCAAAAGAAGACGCTGAGGACGTTTAACGGCTGTAATGTATATGCCAAGTCTGGAGTGGCGCTGTAGCGCAGCCACAGGAAGTTAACGTAAAGCGTAGAAGAAATCTGACTTTTGGATTCAAGTTTGTGAAAACGCATTTAAAATGACAAAACACACAAATTTACAACTTATCCAATATAAAATTATTCACAAAACATACATTACTCAATATATGATGAAGAAAATGGGACTCTCAGACTCCAACATTTGTCTCCAATGTTTACAAAACACTACAGACACTTATGTTCATGCTTTATGGTTATTTACTCCGGTTATGTATATCTGGACTAAAGTCTTAGAAAAACTTTCCGCTATTTTGGACTGTAGGATACCTTTATCTCCAAACTTGTGTTTGCTAGGTGACCTAACAACAATTGACTTACCACATAAACAATTTCAATCTACACTTGTAGCCCTTACTATCGCAAAAAAAACAATTCTTGTTAACTGGAAAAATAAACAAATTCTGAATATCGACCAATGGTCTAACCTCCTCATAAATCACATTTTAATGGAAAAAATATCTGCCTCAAATAAAAACCAAATATCAAAATTTATAGAAACATGGTCTACGTTTATAGAATTTTTTACCCTAATTCTGGTTACTTAATTCTGTCTGTTAGCGAGAGCCACCACATCGTGATAACTTACATTGATGTTTCTGCATTTGGCAATTTATTATTATATTATATTATTAGTATGGGATTTTTTTTAATAGGCTTTAGGTGAACTGATAAATACACACACGCTCGCACACACACACGCACATACACATACTCACCCACATACAATATATATATATATATATATATACAGTATATATATATATATATATATATATATATATATATATATATATATGTATAAAAATAAAATAAAAACATTTTTTTATTTTTATTATTATTATTTTTTAAAATAAAAAAAGGAGAGCAATGATGATGTCAAATCGAATGAACAATACTGAGCTTTCCTGAAAAAAAAAAAGGAAAGCGTAGAAGAAGAATCAGCGAAGAAGACAAACACTTTTTTTTCTAACTTTATTGCAATCTACAGAACAAATATGATGCATTGCATGTATCAAAACAACATGAAAAAGACAAACACAGGTGACAATGGCGGGTGATTCAAATACGACACCGCTTGTTAACCGTGGGAATAAAGAAGCAAAATATTTTGCTGCAAAAGCATAAACAAGCTAAGGAGGCTACGCAACGACTACGACACGGCTATCCGCCATTGTTGTTGACAGACTGACGGTTCGCGAGCAGTCACGCGAGAATTGGCGCACACATCATCAATCTGCTGACAATGTGTCGTCATCGAGCTGCGACCATTACGTCATCACTGGATGAGTAGCCTGCATACGTTTTTTGAAATCTTTCCACTCTGGAGCCCGCTTTCAAACGTGATCGGTTTCAAGCTCCGTAACTGCGCCATCGTCTGGACGAACGGCCTAAACGGTAAGAAACTTGTGAGGATACATTGAAACTGGCTTTCGTGTGGACGGCGCCTTAGATGTCTCCCTCCTCCAACATAGGTGATTCAAATGATCAGCTCATCAGCAAGCTCGTTAGAAACCTGATAACGATCCTCACCTGTGCAGGACTGTGGCTCCCTAGGACCAGGGTTACGTGACTCGGTTGTAATTTTTAAAAATGACTCCTGCTTTAGTTAGCATGATACAAGTTTTGCACTGATTGACATTGCAGCCGAGTACTTAATCTCCTTGAAACAAGTGATGACTTATAGGCAATTAATTCTAATAGTGTTGAGAGTGACTCCCTTCAATTAAAAGTATGCTTGCAAGCTGTCGTGGTTGATGGGCTAAGAGACACTCACATAGAAAATGTCTAATCAGCTAACCAAATCTTCTTTTAGTCTTAACTTATTAGAGGATGCTGCTGCATCATAATAAGTGCATTTCCTTGTTATGCTTTTGTTGGATTTTATTTGCTTCTGTCTGTTGGGAAAATTAAAATTCAATGGAGGCATTACAAATCCTAACTTTCCTTGGATCCCATTGTATGTGCTATGGTCTCAGATAGTTGATACCTCTAAAAAAAAGGGGAAAAAAGAAATGGTTTATATTATTTTAAGATAAATCATAGAGGAACTTCTGCTATGAGTTCGGTAATGACCATACAGTCTCAAAGTCTAAACTCTGATCAGTGTTCCAGGGACAGGTGTCCTTGACAATTTTTTTGTCCTCTTTTTAGCTTGTCTGGACTCTAAAAATACCACTGGTGATATCAGTTATTACATGTTATTTATATTAAATAATTTGCATACTTTTACATTATTTTTAAACTGACCAGTTCATACTACAAATTTTAGATTAAACTGCAATAAACTGTCTTATTGCAACATTCACGCTGCAGGTCCATCCATCCTTATTCCGAACCGTTTATTCCTCACAAGAGTTGCAGGGGTGCTGGAGCCTATCCCAGCTGTCTTCAAGCAGTAGACGGGGTACACCCTGAACTGGTTGCCAGCCAGTCGTAGGTCAATTCTATATGTTTACTTTTTTGAAATTTTGCGGTTGATGGCCTAAGTGAAACACTCACATAGAAAATGTATAACCAGCGGGTTTTTTTTTTTGGTGCCACAAACATTAAGCATAAAGTGGACATTTGTGGTCATGGTAATACAAAGTAATTCAGCCACTGATGGTTCATTTGTTACCAACATCAATAACATGACAGCAACTATCATGTCACTATAAAATGAGGGATCAAAGAGCATCATCACATTTCCCCAAAATATTTCTACCTCTTCAATTTCCTTGTGTCCTCGAAGGAATTTTATGTAGGAGGTGTCAAACAGTAACCTTGCTCTGTAAGTTGAATTCTCGCAGTATTTGTGAGTTCACAAACTCCCGAGAATACATCTTGAACCGAGCCCTTTGATTTCCACCAATTCGGACGAGTAACAGAACGACATTGTGTTTGGAGCGTGATATGTAGCTGTGACGAAACCAGGAAGCGCAGACGCCAGGGGAAACAATAAAACCTAACATGGACGAATGGATGCTCCAATTAATTCTGTTCTTGCAGAATTACTCACCGTTTCCTTGTTGAATGTTGAAAAGCGAGAGGCACTTTGTGCATTTTTAGCTGGCAACACACACCCTAGTTCTAGACACACCCTTGACTAGAACAAAGACAACATTTTCATCCGAGGCCATGTTTGGTTCAAAACAAACGTGTAAAAGATGCCGCATCGTCCAATCAGCTCAAAGTATTGTACAGGATGTCACTGTCCCGAGCTAATCACCATGGAGCAGTCCCAGATTGATATTGTGGAGAACTCCTTGAGTAAATCCTAATATCTATCTGGCTATTGCCTGGTTAGTCAAACAGAGGACCTAGAAAGGAATCAGGTGAGTCAATATTTACTTTGGTAAGCACCGCAACACATGACATCATGTTTTGGGTGCATGAGTGTCACTTCATGAATGTATTACATTTACAATAGAATACTTTTTTTTTTTTTAAATAATGGGAATGACTTGGGCGGCACGGTGGCTGACTGGTTAGCACGTCCGCCTCCTGGTGCAGAGGAAGTGAGATTTAGTCCGGGCTTCGGCCTTCCTGGGTGGAGTTTGGATGTTCTCCCCGTGCTCGCGTGGGTTTTCTCTGGGTGCTCCGGATTCCTCCCACATTCCAAAGACATGCATGGCAGGTTAATTGTCCATAGGTGTGATTGTGAGTGTGGATGGTTGTTTGTCTCTCTGTGCCCTGGATTGGCTGGCAACCAGTTCGGGGTGTATCCCGCTTACTGCCCGAAGCCAGCTGGGATAGGCTCCAGCGCCCCCTGCGACCCTTGTGAGGACAAGCGGTTAAGAAAATGGATGGATGGATGGAATGACTTCCACTTTTTCCCCTTGATAAAGTTCTCTGTTGTTTTTGAATTGTTGTTTGGCATTGTTTTGTTGCAAGATGAAGCTTTTCACAATTAGTTTGAATGCATTTCTCTTTAAAATTCCCAGACAACATGGTTTTGTAGATTTTGAGTCATTTTTTAGGTGTCGGCATTCACCACCAACCTATTTAAGCCAGCCCTGTACCACACCTTAGCGCCAGATCGTCTTGTTGCTCAGTCAGTCCAGTCTAGTGCTCTCTTATTTGTATTGGAAAGTGCTCTGTTGCTCACCCGTTTGTCTACTCTTGCCCAGATCATCCCCAACTCGCTTCAGTTGTGTCTGGACTCTCGTCTGACAGCCTGCCTGTTCTCCTTTTCCCTGGATCCCGTGTCTCTCGCTTGGACTTCATTCCCTGCCTCCCTGACTAATTGTGGCCTCATTAAGGCCCCGTCCACACGAAAGCCAGTTTTAATGTATCCTCACAAGTTTCTTACCGTTCAAGCCGTTAGTTCACGATGGCGCGCTTTCGGAGCTTGAAACGATCACTTTTGAAACCGGGCTCCAGAGTGCAAAGATTTCTAAATTTCCCATGTTCAACAAGCGGTGTTGTACTTGAATCACCCGCCATTGTCACTTCTCCTGTGTTTGTCTTTTTCATGTTGTTTTGATACATGCAAAGCCATGTTAGTTGTGGAGATTGCAATAAAGTTTTTTAAAAAAAGCATTCATCTTCTTCGCTGATTCTTCTTTTACGCTTTCCGTTAACTCCCTGTGGCTGCGCAACAGCGCCACTCCAGACTTGGCATATACATTACAGCCATTAAACGTCCTCAGCGTCTTCTTTTGGACACACGCAAGTCTTGAAATGCTTCTGTGTGTACGAGATTTGTTTGCGAAACGAAGCTGGCTTTGCTTCCGTCTGGACGGGGCCTAAAACTTTTTGCACGCTAACCTACCTCTGCTTTTGTGTCTGCACTTGGGTCCCACTTGTGCACCCCCTTGAACCCTAACAACATTACTGTTAAAAATGCACTTCCAATAAAGCATTGGCAAAACAGGCTGTCATTTTTATGTTAAGGTGAAGTTGTCAGCATTTGCTGAATATAACCATTAAAGTAACTTGTTGTCTAAATTAGTTTTAAAACGAGTAATCAGTAAGGAATCTTAAGTTACTTTTTCAAGGTAACTGTGGCAACACTGCTCATGGTCACTCATGGGCTAATTTTCGGACTTAAGTTTGGATTTTGATTGAAACACATTTTAAAGGGGAAGTCAGCCTTAAACATTTCTTGACAATAATATGTTATACGTGACCTCACTAATCTAAAGATGACATTCTGATTAATTTACATTTGTGGAAAATCCAGCCATTTTTATGCATCTCAGAGGGCGGCCATTTTGCCACTTGCTGTTGACTGAAGTTGCCATCACAGTTGCTCAGGGCTCAGGCAACGACCAGTCACAGCTCACCTGCTTTCTGAAGCTGAACTGTGATTGGTTGTTAGCACACATGATGTCATTTTCACTCAACAGCAAGTGGCAAAATGACCGTCTTCAGATATTGATAATAAAAAAAAAATACTGGATTTTGCTGCTTAACTCATATTCACCTAACCAATATTAACCAGAATACATTGTATAGACTAGTGGGGTGGCATACATGTTATTGTCAAGAAATTTTTGGGGGGTTGACTTCACCTTTAACAAGTTTATGCATTATCTTAAAATGGGTTTTGTGGTCGTGAAAGATGCTGCAATGGTTGACTTGCCGTCTGTGCAGGAAGCATAGGTTGAGTTCCCACGAATGTGAGTGTGAATGATTTTGTCTGTGTTTCAGCTGGACGGACTCCGTCCTGTTCATACTACCACATAGAAATGCATGTCTAACATGTTAAAAAGCCCAACAACGAGCAGTAAAATTATATACATGTATTTCAGAAATGTTTACATTTTATGCAATTTCATAATTTTAATTAAAAAGTGGTGTAAAACCTTTATTGTGAACATACAGTACAGTATATCTCGCATGAATAGCCTTGTCATTACCTCCATTCAGGCTTTAGAGGTAACCGTCTGTGCCATCATGCTGTTTTGAGGTCTTACAAAAAGATTATTTCATATCTGGGTTTTCGTTCTTGACCTGGGTCTGACATTTTAGGTTCCGACATCTCCAGAGGGGGTTTTGACAGCTTTGCGAGGTGACATGGTGTCATTGCTAATGATTTTTGTGGCCAAGTGATGAAAATATCTTCTAAGGGGCCAAAAAAGAGAAAAGTGTGACCTTCTCTTGTTGATTGCTCAGGGGAGGAGTGAGGGAAAAGTTTTGTTAGATGCTTACTTTGAAAAGGGCAAGTGTCAAAGGATCCAAGAATTTTTAAATGGTTGAAAATTAATAATGAGCATTGCCTGTGTTATCTGATAAAGGTGACAATTATTCTTTGAACACATGTTTGGTCCTCATTGTTGTTTTTAATCCCCTCCAGGCATAAATTTCACTGCATTTGTGAGTTATGTTTTTCAGGTGACTGACCTCCCTGAAAAAGCTTCACCAGTGTGAATTAGCCCTCGCTAATGAAATATTGCGCCTTCACTCGACATATCATTATAAGTGACTCAGCCTTTATGCAAACTTTATGCTTACTAAAAGAATTACAATCCACCAGTGGCAATATTTACGATGCTATCCTTCAAACTGAGGATGAAGCTGCTGAAAGGGGAGAAAAAAATGTTTGCATGCAGGAAGTGGAATATTTGTGGTCTGGATTCACACTGTGTGGGCTCAGAATGTAGTAATTGTTGCAATTTGTTTTGCTTTGTTTGTTTTATAGGTGCAAAATGTGCTACTATATCTGGGGCTCTGCCTTGGCTTTATACTTAGGTCGACCAGGTCCAAGACTCTTGGCTTCAAGAGCTCTGTATACTAGGTCCACTGGATCAGCTTATTGACACAATTTAAAGTGCATCGATATTGAGGGCCAGGGGTGAGCAAGATTTCCTGGGACAGCTGTAAGTCAGGTCTGGACTACAGCCTTTAGTCGTACCACACGCATTTCCACATTATAGATGAAGCAAAGGGAGTCGTACCACATGCATTTCCACATTATAGATGAAGCAAAGGGGTTCAAAGGCGTGGTGGGTTTTCAGCTTCCTGGAGCTTATGACAGTGCAACTTAGGGGGGTCACGCATGGCTCAAGTGTAGTGGCTGACCTCTATTCGACCTCTTTGTTGATATCACTTTTTTTGTTATTATTAATGATATCTCTGCCACTTTTATCTTAGTATCTTTTATCTTGGTATCACTGCTTTTACATCATAGTCGTTTTTGCTCGCATTTCATTATTACCACTAACCCAATACTGTACAGTGCAATCCAATACAAACTACTATGAGTATACTCTGTAAGACATACAGCTCATTCATCATACTGGATGAAAAAAATAGGTGGGTGAGGTCCTTTTGGATGAGAGCTCGGTGTTGACGAGAAGAAAAGTCCAGTGGTTTAGGGATGATGTGACTTCCCAAGAGTGAGTAAGACTTGATTTGACTTTGTGGTCATGTTTGCTGAGCTGGCAAATCTATCGTAATAACTCAACACCGAGTACATAGAACTGAATTTGCCTGACAGGGATCACGCCCTCGAGAGCAGGGAGCGGAAATTAGGGTGCCACAGATGATGGAAATCATGGAGTAAAAGTACAGAGTCTAGAAATAAAGCTGTAAAAAAAAAAGGCTTTACTTCGCTATGAAGCAGGTCAATGAGCTCTCAAGAAGACTTGGCACTATATGAAGTTAAGATATTGACTGTCTTCCATTACCTTGAGTGTCACTGGGGCACTGTCAGCCCAATGTGCATCCACAAATCCTTTAGCAGTCCAGCTACAAAGCATTCCACAAGTGTGGTTGACGTGCTGCACAGCAAACAAAACATGCTGCCCACAAGAGGCAACATTTCTAAATGTTTCAGTTTTGAAATGTTTTTTTTCTTCCCATTGGAACCAAGAATGATGATTCTAAGAATGTCTATAGCAACAAACCCAATGTATTGATAATGACCTTCATTAGTTGCAGCTTAAAAAACTTTTTTTTTTCTCCGAACATTTTGTCAAGTGCTGAAGCAACCTTCTGTGTTGGAAGTAGCCGGCCGGCATTGAGAGCAGGGAAGACATTTTGACTGAACTAATACTAAATGTATGGTGACAGTTTTTTTTTTCCCCTATCAGTAATTTTATGCATTCAAATACTTTAAACTTTTGCTCCCAAACGACAAACAGCCTTAATAACATAAATTAACAAACAAAAAAAATGTCACAGTGTGTTGCAGAGCTGCTTTACAGCAGTGTTGTCGTGTTGGGGAATAAAAATATGAAGGCAGAATAGTCAACAAATTGATGTGCTCCTAATCTGCATAGTGATTAGGAACTTCATCAGGCATCCCTAATGAGTGCACCAAAAATATTGCGAGGATTAGATTGGCTTCGATAACAAAACTGCTCTCTAAATTCCAGATACACTCACATTTTATATTTATTTAAATAAACAACTATAGTGATTTTTTGTTATTTACCAGAGGGATTGCTCTTTTCAAATGTTCACCAAATGAATATGTGATGCTCGAGAAAACGTTCAATAGAAATGTTTTGGTAATTTTATTTTGCAGCTACTAGATCTCAAAGCTAAGTTTTTAGATTTGTTCACTGTCAATGAACATCATAGTGCTTACATACAGTATGTGAGTTTTACTATGAGTGCTTCCTCCCACATTCCAATTAAGTGAACTGAAGATTGTCTGTATGTGTTAGCGATTGATTGGTTTGCCGTACTGGCAAACGAGTAATTTTGACGGTACTGAGGGGAGTTGTAATTTCCTCAGCAACCTGTCAACTTTTTAATGAAACGGAATTAAAATGTGAGTCAAAGATAAAAAAAAAAAACAAGCAACCTAACGCACCAAGATAAAAAAGGTAATGTAAAAGGTGGATGGGGAAAAGAAATGGAAGCGTTTTGACCTGTCGATCCCTTTATATTTGGATCAAAGCATTGCGCCAGTGGTATGGTCAGATTGCAATGAAGGTGCATTTACAGACTGGTTCAAGTGCACAGGAGAGAGAGGGACTTGGTGGGCGTCCTTAGTTGAAGAAAACTCAGTTGGATGCGACGGCAGTCGGCACATCCATGGCTGGGATGCTGCGGCAGGTCTCCAGTTGATGTTGACGGTCGCGTGCAGGCCGCGGCAGGTCCTCGGATGGCACAAGTCCCCGGTTGGTAGTGAAGTGCTTGCACGGTTGAGAGGCCGCAGCAAAGTCCGAGGCGGGTGAAACCCAGTTCAGTTGGTTTGGGTGCTGCGGGGTGTCGCTAGCGCACGGCTGGAGTAGAAGTCCGTGTGTCGCTGGCGCACAGTGGCTCAGAGCGTAACAGCCGTTGTGGAACTGGGTCAGCGGGACGCTGCGTGATTCAGAGAGCGAACGGTAGGTGGATTGGCTCTCGGCAGGAACCAGGCAGTCCTTGCTTGACGCAAGCACGGTGTGGTTGCAAGTCCGGGGCTCAAAGAAAGAAGCCACGTGGTCGCTCTCTGCGTGTTCGGTGACCACGTCTCTGTGATGGTTAGGAGAAGTTCGAGGGGCCAGAGCGAGCGGGGCAAGAGAGAGAGGTTCTCTGCGCATTGGCTTTTAAGCTTGTGGGGCAGGTGGTCAAACAGTCCCGCCTCTTCCGTGCGCAAGAAGAAGACTTGGTCAAATGAGGCCAAGCTTTTTGGAATAGCAAAATTGACAAGCCAGATGCTTCCTTTATTATTCTGAGCACATTTCAAACACTACCGCGATCATAACGTTGTTAAATCCGCTAAGCTTCCTAATTAGCTAAACTTAGATAGCTGCAGAGGTTACACACATCAATCAATATGAAATAGATATACAGGTTGTGTACAAAGATAAACAACAGAAGTCACTTGATGTCAGTCAAGAGTCCGTTTATGTCCCGAATTATAGACTTTATATTAGTTACGAGCGGCAGGATTCTTGAGGATAATACCGATAGTGACCGCTGGAGGGCACTGTGGTACCATATAACTTCCGAGGGGCGTTCTTTCCAAAAAACACATGGCTGATTCCTGTAGATAGACCAGACCATAAAAGTGGTCTGGGGACTGATAAGCAGTTCTATCACTAGTCTCCTTGAACAGGTTTTAGATCTCGGTAGGGGCTGAGGTATGTGTTTCGTGTGGGTTGTAAAAACGAAATCCAGTCCCTTGCTGGAGGGAAGTTCTAAAAGTTTTTCATTTTTGAACTGTCTCCGGTTGATTTGGGGAAACACAGAATTAATTCATCAAGGCACACACACATTCCCCAGAGGGAAATGTTTAAAAAAGCACACACAAAAAAGAACAAAATTGAGGGTGACGGGCAATATTCGTTACAGTGTGAATGTGAATGTCAAAGGTTGTTTGCTAATACAGTATGTGGGTTGTGATTGACTGGCGACCAGATTAGAGTGTATCCTGCCTCTCACCCCTGACCCAAATTAGAACAAGTGCTATAAGAGATGGATGGATGTTTGAATTGATCACTTCAATCAATCAATCAATCAAACTTTATTCATGTAGCACCTTTCATACATTATAATGCAACTCAAGGTGCTGAACAATTAAAACATCCATAGTACAATAAAAAGATAACCTAACCCAAACCCTTCTAAATTGTGGGTCAGTCTCTCATGGTAAAATGTAGGAAAATAATAATTAAAAAGCACTGCATCAGCCCCAGAAGAGGCCAACCCAGCCCTGACCATAACCCAATTCAAACCTAAACTCTAAAACCAAGTCTTAACCCTCAAAAAGAGGTCTAAATTTGTGGGGCCCAGCAAAATAGCCCCACGTGGACGGGTGGGCTCCACACCTCTGTGAAATCCCGAAATGTTGGCTCCACTATGTAACAAAAACAAGACCACACACACCACAACATGGCGGGGCACAGAAAAACCCTGTGAGGAAAGGCACCCAGGAGGAGCTCATGCACATGGAGAAGGATGACTGCCAACCACCACAGGGAGCAATGTCATTCCAGATTTTAAATGAATTAATGAAGTTCCAGGTAAAACAAAATCGAGAAATCAGTGCTTTTTGTTTTGTGGTGGTAGATGTTGCAACCTGTGAAGCGCAACTGCAAGCTTATAAACAAAGTCCCCAAAGCAAATATGTGACCATTTTATCAGAACATGTGTTTTTAATAGGCGAGTAAAGAACAACATGGGATTATTACTTGATGTATCTGACATTCCATAGCCTCTTGGTGAATTATGAAGTTTTGTTCAAAATGTAAAGAAAACCCCTAAATTAGCATATCAGTCACAGAGTGAACAACCCTGCGAGCACAGCCTTAAGGTGAAACAAAGATATCGCTTTGTATCATAAAGCCGTAGACCAAAATAAATACTGACTTTTACTAATCTTTCTACTCTGGGGTTTTCTATTCCACTAGATATTTTAAATTTTAGGACAGCTGTAGGTCAATTTGTGTGTGTCTATGAGTGTCCTCCTTGCATTGCGGCAAACAGAGAGAAGATGAATGTGTGCCCAGATGTCCGAGAGAGAGCAAACCAGCTAAGGGATGCTATGGAGTCTCATCCGGACTGGAATGTCAGACAGTATTTTTGCATAGCAAATGTCAAATATCTCTACTGCTCAGTGTTACATAGAACCTGAAGCCCATCCCAGCTGGTGGGAGGCAGGGTACACCCTGGACGGATCACTCGTCTTCAATCGAACATTTATTTTTGTTCAGTTTCTGAATTCTTCTATTTTTTTCCTTTCTTCTTCAAACTGTTCGCGATGCACTTACATGGAAAAGGAAAATTGGAAATATTATAAGGATTTTGGGCTCTCAAAAAAATAAAAATAAAAATACACCCCCCAAAAAAACACTTGTCATGTTGAACACAAGCTGTTGGTTAAAAACACAATTGTTCCAAACAGAAAGTGTCTATATGAAGACATTTAGTGGAACTATATATATATATATATATATATATACTATATATATATATATACACATAACTAGCACTAGCTTTTTTGGAACATTCAAGAACATATAAAAGTGAATGAACAAGGTGATTATTTGGGAAGAAAAGAGGGTAAAATTTTGAGAAAAAAGGCCAGAGCATCAAAATAAGTATTAAAAGCATAATGTTACGAGAACAACAATTGTAATACTTGCACACACACTTGCTTATCTTTCGTTTTATTGATTTTATAGCTTTTTATTAAATGCACTTTTTCTTTCCTCCCCTGCCCTACATGTTCCCACTGAAACCAGTTCATTGGCTTTTAATTAAATGTCAAGAGTCATTTTATTGTGCAGATTAAATACAATCTACAGAATATGTCAGTTGATGTTAGTCTGTGGTCATCTTGAGTCTCGTGAATAACACTCTCTCACTTCACTCATAATCTTTTAAAGAATACCCTCTTCATTACATCCTTCAGGCTTGACGACTGCACTGCATGACGACTGAACTGATTTAATACATTTTGATTTCCTGTTCTGATAACTCTTTTACGCATCCAGCAATATGCTTCAAACCACTTTAACGTGCCAGTTTCATCAATCTGAAACCCCCTGCTGAGCCGCAAGCGTTCCCATAAAATAATACCTTACAATGGAGGTGCTGCCTATTATTTTTATCCCCAGGATTTGCACTAAATTAGACCACTAGGAGTGAGTGATATGGGCTCAACGTAATACCATAATATTTTAAGAAATTCTGTCATTATTTGTATATACTATATTATGGGTGGAACGATTTCTCAATTAATTTGAGTACTACGTGCGGATTTTTTTTCTACCATGGGTGCCTGTTTATTTGGTCAAGCCATCCGCAACAACAATTGTTTGTGCTATGCAATGTGGTGAGAAGGCCAACTTCAAAATAAAATCATCCCACACAGTAATCCACAGGCATCACTTCCTTGGATACACTTTTAGTTTGAAGTTGTTTGTGGCGTGGCCAATATTCCTGGATGTTGGAGATGGAGCACAATTTAGGTTTAAAATTTAAACAGTTTGCGATGACAAACAAACTGTTGCCACCAACATCAACACATCACCTTGAAATCATGTTCAGTTGTTAATTAAGGACTCTTAAAAAAACTAATTAATAATTAAGTACACTGACATTTTAGAATGTGGCACCTGTTCCCAGCATTAACAGCTAGTTGAGCTAGCCGCTAAGCAACTGCTCCATATAAGTTGGTAAGAGCCGTCTTATGTCTTTCCAAAGGCAGTTTAATCGGCGCATATGACTGTGCACAATTGGATGCTGACAGCCTGACTCAGTTGCAGTTCCTACTGATCAAATTTTAACAAACCAGGCTTACTCAAATGTGCTGGTTTAGCCAGCAAAACGGCTACTCTGGTTCTGACGTCACTTCGTCTCATAGCCCAGCGTCTCACTTAGTAATGTTCCTAGAGAAGAAAATACATTTTGCTGGTATGCACAGTTTAAATTTAGGTGGATAAAACAATCATCCGAAAAATGAAAACCAGTAGGTCGTTCATGTGTTATTTATTTTTTCTTGTTCTTCAATCAAGCATGTTAGTTCGGCTGCAGCCCTATACTATATGAAATCAGGGTTGGAGAATCCAGGTCCAGAAAATAAAAACCCTGCCACAGTTTGACTTAAGTCACAGGTGCTTCCCCTCAAATGGCAGGTAAACGAGCTCATTTCCTCCTGTTGAGTAGAAGCGCTGTGGCTAAAGCCAAACTGATTCATGTTTTTTACTTTCTCTACCTGGATTCCCCAACACCGTATGAATTAAGCAGACATTATTTTACAGTGAATGCTGCCTATAGCAGCATAATTATTCTTTTTGTCAACCTGCTTGACAGAAATGGACAGCGAGACATTATATACTTTTGCATTTTTGAATGGCAGATTAAAGGATGACGTTTTTTTTAATTAAAGGACTGCAGCAGAGCAAGCAATAAAAAAATAAAATCTAAGAAAAAGTTTTCTTAACTTCGATGGGACTTGGATAGCAGCATTAATTATTTAAGAATTAACTCATATAAATTGATAGCAGCATCAATTGTGGACACATATTAGGTTGTTGTAGTACGATCCTGTTATCAATTAGCCTAACTAGTAAAACTGAATTTCTTGATTTAAATTTTTTTTGTATGATCAGTTTTAAAACTGGCAGGTTTTTTGGGTGTGTTTGTGTGTTCTGGTCACCATTATTTTCCTTCCAGGCAATTGGCTATGAATCATAGTTTGTACCTGGGTCACTAGGAAAAAAACATATTATTCACACTCCCCTCAAGCCTACTGGATGGATCAGCAGATTTCAAGTGCAGCTAGTCACCTGAACGTTCTTGAAATGAAATGAAAAGTGTGTGTGTGTGTGTGCTGCCTTGAATTTAAATAGTTTTGTTAACCACTGTTGTAACACTGGTAATATATTTTCTCATTGAAATCAATGAAAATGTCATTAAATATGCTATTTGTTAGCCTGCATAATCGTAATGCAAAATGGAAGTGCAAAAATGTTCCCTAACCAGAATGGGGAAGCACACGTTGACTAACGCCTTGAGAAGTCCAAGGTTCAAATCTTAACTCATTACCCTCCTGTGTGGCGTTTGCATGCTTGTTCACCCCGCACTTGCATGGGTTTTCTCACACGTTTCAAAAACATACTGTACATATTTTGTTCATTATTATCGAACGGTCTATTGAACTGAACTCTGCTGTCTATGACGTGAACTTCATAGATTTTGAAAAGGCCTTTGAGAGTGTGGATAGGGAAATGATGTTGAAATTGATGGCCCACTATACGATCCTAGGATAGATCCTCAACATCATAAGAAGCATGTACGAAGGGATGAGATGTCAAGTTCTCCATGGAGAATGTACATTTGAAGCTTTTCAGCTCCTGCCTGATGTGCAACAAGGGTGCCTGCTCGCACCCTTTCTCACCTGCCTCTGCATAGATTGACTAATGAAAGAAACATCCAGCAACAAACAAACCGGCATTCAGCTTGATAGAGCAATTAAAAGATCTTTGATTTTGATGATGACCTGGAACTACTGGCTCACACCCAAAATTAACTGGCTCAAAATAATCTCAACAAAAAACAGAGTCATGTATATCATCATCAAGAACACACCACACAACAAACTTGTTCGAGGTTGTAAATCGCTTCATAGACCATTGGAGCATTAGGATATTCCTTAAAATATCTGGAAGGCAAAAAAACTTTCACTCAAGACCAAACTTCAAATCATTAACCACTCTTGTGCATGACCCAGAAACCTGGAAAACCACCACAACCAACTCAGTAAGCTGCAGACCTTCATCAACAGATGCCCCAGACACCTCCTGGGCATATAATAGCCCAACACCTTCTAACGCCAACATGTGGAACCGGGAACTCACCAAAGCAGACACTAGAAGAAATTCAAATCTGGCGAAATGGAACTGGATAGGTCACACATACTCAGGAGGAAGAAATCTACCACAAAGCAGGTGCTGACGTGGAACCCACAAGCAGACCAATAACCACTTGGATAAGAACCACAAAACAGGACAAGGAGAAAGAAGGACTGTCTTGGCAACATCTGGAACGGAAGACCCAATTGATGGGGGAGCTTCATAGATGGCCTGCTTCTCTGTGAACTTAAAGGCCTCAGTAAAATACTATGTTCATTGAGCAGTCTATACTTAAGCACACAAATCAATCTTGAACTCAATGACACCTAATCATGTAATTCATGATAGGTTTCATCCATGGAATGTACTCTAAAATGATCATTTGTGAAGATCGGCATCACTGGATAGTTAAAAGCACCTTGCATTACAACTCCACCAACCCTTGTACACCGTCAGTGAAATGTAATGTGATGCTTGATGGCTGAAGGTCTCTTCGAACTATTGCCTTAATAACAGCAGTGAATTAGGCCGCTGGGCTGTGCCAAAAGCTGCAGTTGGGGCAGCAAAGAAAATGGATCTTTTACAGCTCCCGATGTTATTATTAGATACCTTATTAATTACTCACTGAGGTATCGTCTCTAGCTCGGCTCAGCTGGGGAGAATTGTCCATGTACTCCTATTGAACATGAGACTGGCCCTCTAACAACTGAGTCCTCAATGGGCCAAGACACTCCATTTTAATTAGTTTTATTCCCTCAACAGTCCAATTAATTGCAGATTTACTTGTATAAGTCGTCATTTGTGTTATTTTATGCTTACATACTCTTTTTTTTTTTTACCATACAAATACAATAACATACAATAAGCATCTTCCTCTTTTCAGTTGGTTTTGAATCAGTGTTATTCCTTTATTACTCTATTTTCTCAGTCTCCAAAAGTAGATTTTACTTATTAACTTAAATTTATACCTGGGTTACAAAAGGCTCAATAGACAACACAATAGTACACCCAGTAGGCAGAGATAAAAAGTAAGCATGCGCCCATCAACAGCATGGCTGATCCTCATTTCCTCAATAGCATCCTTTGTCACAAGAATGCCACCATTGAAATATAGCCACAAGGCTCTTTTTTATTGACCCTGGCCACACAAGAAAAATGAAAGCATCTGCTGCAGTAATTCATCTTCAGGCCTTGTTACTGTGGATTATTTATTACCTAAACAAGCCTTGGAAGCAACGCAACAAGCTGCAACACACCCACCACAAGCACTTTGGCTCTTGACTTCATAATTCTTGGATGTGGCCATCAAAATGCTGGCAGCAGTGATGGTCACCAAAATGCGTAAGCCTTTCAGGCAAACGGTATAAATGCACATGTTGACTTTCAGGTACAACAAAATGCTTTTATACATTGACAGAACAGTATGTACAAGGTCTCTTTATTGCACTGCTAATGCACCAGTCTACATTAAAGCTTCTCTAAAATTTGCATGTTGTGAATATGCATCAAGGAGGTAAGAGGAAGGCATGAGCACTGCCTGAATGCAGCAGCTGTCTCCTCTTTGTTTTCGATGAGTGGGGCCAGTTCCTAAGACCTAGGAACAAGCACTGACTGAGGTTCACATCCCAGGCAGATTTCCAGCACTTGCTTGGACAGGCGAGAGAGTCATTACACGTTTGAGAAACACAATTCTTTAAATCACAGCTATCAAACTCAAGGTCCGGGGTCCAGATTCCTCCCGTGACATAATTTTAGTAGGCCTGCGAAAAGTAGGCCGGGGTGGGGGCGGTGGGGTGCCTGAAGTCTATGTGTACTCTTTTTGAAAAATCCAAATATGGGCACAGCCTATTTTTCTTAAAGCGATATCTTCACTGTACACTTAAGAGAATGAACTTCAAATATATTAAAAATAGTCTTCAATCATGAAGTGTAGATGGGGAAAAAAAGCAATTGTAAATCTTGGCTCATCTAACACAAATAGCATTGTCAGACATTGTCCCGTTACGTCTAAAGGGCTCATCTGCTGGAATCTCGCCATAGCATTAGACTCGATGCCTCAAATCTTTGTGTTACTCAATGCACGATCAATGGAAATGCAATGACTTTTGCACTCCTTTGTATTGATTCTAAGTTGTCCGTGGGTGTAGTCAATAACCTCGAGATGTAACTGGAGGCTCGGGGTCACACATTATGCTGCCACAATGCACTTCCCACACAAGCTGGCCATTAACAGAAGATTGCATGGCTTGCGAAGCACTCAATAAGGAATTTAAAATGGCAGCCATAAAGGTGTTAGTTTGTAGTATGAATGTCAATAAAATATAAATCGCCGAGACTATGAAGTTAAATGACACAATAAATGTCAAGCATGTAACACCAAATTTTTATTGCCGTAATACATCATGCACTTAGGATAAAGGTAATAACTGAGCATGTCAATATAGTTGATGCGCCAAGTAATTTGCCATGATCTTACCATTGCTATGATTTCCCCCGAGTTGTCTGTATTGTTGAAACAAGGAATTGGCTCACTAGAGGAAATTCCACAGTTTTTCCTTTCATTTCCCTCAGTTTGGATTTTTAATGTTAAATTATTGATTTCTTATATGACTGATGATTGTTTGCCTGTAGACATAAAGTCCAACAAATGCATTTTATATATATATATATATTTTTTTTTTTTTCTTTTTCTAATTATTATTTTTTTATTATTATTATTATTTTTATTATTAAACTACCCATGATGTAGACATTCTCTTAGTTCTTGGGGTTTCTTTGCAAAGCTTTTCTTGTTCAGTTTCGTCTTGTGTATTTACCAGCATGATTTTTTGAGTTCATGGTGAGTACTTCAGTTTAATTCATAATGTAAGTGCTTGCATCCTTGCTGCCCTGCTGCGTAGAGTTTGAAGGCGGACCTACTCTTTTCCAACAGCGGCAACTCTTCAGTCTTTTTTACAAATCTGAAGAGGATTTTCAAGGAAGTCAAAGAAAAGCTCCTGACAACCAAGTAGCCAAAGTACTAAATGAAGTAGGAAAATTAGAAGTTTAGCCAGCGTAACAAAAGGGGAGTGCACATATGCCCTCCAGGGAGTTAAATGTGAGACTTTCATATAAAGAAATGTCATGCTGAACTGAGAAAAAAATCAAGATTAAACATGAAGTCTTTATAGGCATATACAGGCTTTGTTTTGGCAATTTTTTTTAAATTTTCAGATCAGTGTGAGTAACAAGGGGTGCACCATCTCTGCTGGGATATTGAAGGTGGTGCGTGACTTGAAAATTCAAGTTCATCTCCCTGACCCCTAGCGATGCACAAACCACATTGTGGGAATCCCTTATGCAAACGATTACTTTCATTTTAAACCATCGTCAGTGAAATTTGACCATATTAGTACAAAAGGTTGTATTTGTGCATGGTAATTTCCACTTTATATACAGCGCAGGCATTTTAGAGCTTCCATTTTGTGTGCAGAGATCACACATCAGATTGTATACGGTTGTAAAAGGAGGTCCTTCCCCGAGTCGAAGTAGAATATAAAAACATTTGACTTACCTCACAAGTGGAACCCCCATTTACATAACCCCATCCATCTTCACAACAAACCTGTGGGTCACAAGAGAATAAGTGAGTTCTGCTTGTTGATTCTGGACTGTGCCGGGTGTCAATGATAGCCAGCCCGCAGGTTAATACACTGATGAATCAATAAGTCACTTCAAAGTTGCTTCTGGATCCCTGAAAACCACCCAAAGCCTTAAAAGCTCTTAGTGGAATGACAATCAGTACACAATTGTCCTTCTATGATGAATGTGCACTATGTATGTGGATTAAAAAGAAATACACGTCAGAACTTTGGCCTGGTTTGATGGACATTAAATGAACGCAATCCCGTTATTAATTATTTTCTGATCATTTCATTTGCTTATTTTCACAAATTAGTGTAGTTATTGTTTGTAACATACTGCATTCAGTCAATTTTCTCTGTATATTAATTTGTCATGTTTTTTCAAACGGAAGCCCTATAAATATGTATATGGTTAAAGTACTCTGTCGTTTGGTTAGTTTAATAACAGCTTTTAAAGGCCTTGAATGTGGCTGGCTGTTACAGTAATTAGTTTTATGAAATGTGTTGTTTTTTTTAAATACAATTTGTTGCACTTTTTATATTTTAGCATGCTGTATTGTATTAAGTAAAATGGGGAACCTGTGGTGTGAGGTGCTCAACCACAGCCTAGGATTTGCTACCCGGTAAATAAAGGTTAATAAAAACTCTAAATCACTGAAAGCTGTAAGGATTTTATGAACTCTACACTTAGTGTACTGGCCAATGCACAGCGCCATTGGTTTTCTATAAGGAACGTAAAACCCACTTTAATGAGTGCATTTGTTACAAAGATGACTTTTTCCCCCCTTATATTCTGCAACCACACTGGTGTTTGAAAAACAGTTTTCATTAAATGTGTGAGCATTTGACTGTTGAATTTATACAATAAAATGAAACCAACCATAGACTAGTTGGCTCATATCACATCATTTCCTCTTCACATGATAAACAATGTAAGATTCAGCTTTCTGTGCAATAACCTGGTGGTAGACTGCTAAATAAATCAGTATATTTGGTCACTGGCCAATACGTTTAGCTCGTGCAATAATTCTTTACAAGAAAAAAAAGAGTCTTGGGTTCAAGCATAGTTCTTCACTTGCTTAAAATTATTTATTTGCTTAATATAAGCTAAATAAATTTAAAACCAAGGAACACAAGATGATTACTGAACTAATGACCTTGTACATACAGATTTTTTTTTTTTCGGTATATAATAAAATTTGATGTCTACACACGATTGTGAGGAATTTTCGTTTGGTCTTGACTGTGGCCTGTCCTTGACTAAGGCTGAAGATATTTTTCAAAACACATAATTTTCAAAGCATTTTTGCTTTTCGGCCACATGCTAGGCAAATATTGTTTTTTTGCCCTTGAAATTGCCGTCTCATTCGTCTGTGTGCACAGTAGATGGGAAATATTCAGCTTTCAGGCTTGTCGTTTCAATTCTCATAATATACATACTGACGTCACGGGATCGCGAGCCCGCCCATCATGGTCGGGCAACTTTCCAGTGGTCAGCTTTGCTTCTATTGAGTTTACACCGAATGTTATTTTGTTATTGCCGAATGTCACCCCCAGCTTCCTTTAACATTACTTTTGTAAGCAAGATGTATGCAGAAGATTTAGCTCAACACTCTTTGCATCGGTACACGTTGAAACGTTTGCTTGGTGGAAACATTACAAACATTTGCCGATACTGCCCACACCGGACGACTTAAAAACGTATGCTCTAAGGTAGGATGGCTCTCAAAACTCGAACATTCTTGCGTCTTCTGTACTGTCGGATTTTATTGGTTGCTATGTGCATTTATCAATTGTGAATTTGAGGTGAAGAATCTCAGGTTATTTTTAAACCAAGTATCTAGTTCCCCCGAACGCGCTAGCTACTAGCACTAGCATGTTACAACGAAAACAACAACAACAACAACATTGTTAATTCATCACTTATTTCCGTACACTTTAACAACTATTTCAACTTTTGGGCTGCTGGGAAAGGGAAATAAGAGACCTTAAGGAGGGTATTTGGAGAGATCTCAAAATCGAACATCTTGACCACAAATCTATTTTTAGCCACAGCTAGCGGCTCACATATATCACAATCGCATTATGGTAAAAGCATTTTTACCATCTTACAATGACACTTACCTTAATCAAAATTGTCAGAACACACTTTGGTAGACTTTGTCGGTTGGAAATCCTTTCGATGTATCTTTGTGATTCCGGACACTTATTTGCCGTTCCCATTCGACATTCCATGGCACACAATGTAGGGCAAATGACGGCATGTGAATACTATCTAGAAGTTTCATTTTACATTTTTGTTCGTCCAATTTTGCACCCGTGAACGGCACACGCGTGCACCATTGTGAAGCGGTTCGTGAAAATCCGGAATGAATGAACAAATTAATGAATCAAAATAACTAGTAGTAAGCAACACGAGCGCTCCTCAGCATTTGGTTACGTTGTCTTGCTGGTCGTTTGCCCCATGAAAGGTGCGCTGGGTCGATAGGTGGGGGTTGGTGACGTCATGTGAATACGGTTGGACTTTATAGTGGAACGATTCTGTTAGATTTGGTGCACTCACATCTTTTAAAACAAAACCCATTCTCTGATTCAAATAGTTTTTTGTTTCAATATTATTGGACATAATCATCTAAAAAAGAAAATAAAATTTAACATAATAATAATCTGGTGACAATTTGCATTGCTGCCCTTGATCCATTCCCATTGCTGCTGGTCTGAATTTAGCGACGATCAGGCTAGCCGAAGCTAGCGACATGAGACATGCCCATTTGAGTTGGAGCCTTTCCCTCTGATAGCCCGGCATGCGGCAGTCACATTTTTTTTCTTCGCGTCATGACAATATCTTGTTACTGCAGACGTTTTTTTAGTGACAAAAGTGTTTTGATCCATAATGTGGAGCAGAAGTTTGTTAAGAACAAAACATATCTAATTTAAATAGATACCGGTAAATAAATCAGTAGATTTACTGGTTTCACTTGAGCAAGTGGATGATGAATTTACTTGCACTGCCTCATATTTAAATGGCAAAATATGTCCATTTAGGGGTAGTCACTAGCCCTGAAACAGACTCACATTCTGAGCAGGAAGGACTAGTGAATTTTTCATCTTTGTCATAATTGATTATTGAGAGTCACTAGGTGGATGTCAGAATTGTTGGTTCAGGTAAGTGACTCTTAGTTTGACTGATTTTATTTTGGTGGGTATTTCAGTTTTGTTACCATTATTGTTGACTCAGACAAAAACGTAATTTACCAACAATAAATTGTAAAATGGATTTTGTGGTGTTGCCATTGTCTGCTTTTCACTTAACAAAGGTAGTGTTATGTGTGTATTTTGAGACTAAATTAGTGGGTGATTTCATTTTAAAATTTAAATTTATTATTAATATATTTTAAACTATAAATTGGATGAGTGCAGTGCATTAGCAAAATGACATTAATTACAGCTGCTAATTTGTCATTAACTGTCAAATGAAATCAACCACTAATTCTATATACAATATTAAAACATAACATCCCCATCTTATGATCTCAAGTGAAAACCGTATGGCAGCAAGCAAGTTGACGGCTAGTGTGAGAAGGTAATGCAGCAGTATAGATAGGCCTATTCACTGAGTGCATCTTCTGGTCTCCAGAGCAGCCACACAAAAACTTCAGTCATATCTTTGCAAAAAAAAAATCCTATCAAGTCAACAGAAATGAAACACAGAAAGTAACAATTTACTTGGCTATCTTGGAGCTAATCATGGCTAACAAAAGCAGCACTGTAAGTGTAATGATTCAGTTTGATTCCGTGTCATTACGATTTCATTCAATATGGTATGACTCAGTTCCAGAGGGTAGTATAATGCAGTGAGTTTGTTATTTTACAATACAGATGCACTTGCCAGTAGGTTACTGCAAATGTGGCATTTTCTTCAAATATATATCTCTCCAACAAATGACGATTCAATACATTTTTCAATGCATTTAAAAGCAGATTGATTCATTTTAATTTGGTGCACGCACATCTTTAAAATCTAAATCAATCAACTTTTTGTTTTGTTACACCACTATCTATCCCCTACTATCGTGAAACTAAAACATTGCTAATGTTGGACAAAAGTACATGAAGACCACCATAGTATTCTCTGCTTAAAATGTGATTTTATCTACTTTACAATAATTGCTGGTGTCTCTCTCTCTCTCTCTCTCTCTTTCACTTCCACAGCAAAACAAATACAAAGTTAACCCCTTGAAATTTGGTCCGTTATTGTCATTTTGCAAGTAGGGTACACAATAAAAGCATGCAAATCAGAGTGTAATCATGCCAATAAAACTGAGCTTGACTGTCAATGAATGCCAAGTGTAATCATCATCTCCTACACTTTTGTGCCAGCTACTTTTAACTCATTATGCGTATATTCACATGGAGAGTTTATTCATTGTTTACTGATAATGTCAGCCCATTTCCATTTTCCTTTATTTTCTTGCCCTAATTAGAAGGTGTTGGCAGCTTAAATCACTACTTCAGGATGTACACTACTGCGGCCAGCATGGATCACCTAAGCCCTGGAGGGAATGTCAAATCTCGACACACATGAAATAAATTGACTTTGAAAATGTGAAAGGCAGCCAACGTCTCCATTAGATAAACATATTGTTGATTTGTTCTTTATGTGTAGTGCAGTCATGCTTTACTTACTTTAGATATACAGAATAAAATAGTGCCAGTTAAGACACTATTGGGTTTTTATTTAATGCTAATATTATTTTGTAAATGAGGAGAGGTCATACAGAGGCAGATGTGATAAGTTATCCCAGTAGTTTTTTCAGCGCTGACTTTCAGAACAGACTTGACATTGATAAGTATATAAGGGGGGGGGGGGGGTCATGACACATAGGGGGCCAATATTTATTACCCTACAGACAGTAGTTACTTATTTTGCTTTGCTCCGACTGAAGCAGGTTTTCGTCCGTTTTATCCAGGTCAGTACAGGTTTTTAGTCCATGTGTTTTTTGAGGCTTCACGTCATAAAACACTCGCCGAAAATGTAGGCATTCGCCAAAAATATTGGCATCCGTCAATGACGGAGAGACGGAAGTGCCAACCTATGATATTATATTTCTTTAATTTTTTTTTTAACTTGTTTCTGTTCAGAGATCCATGTAGACCGGGGCCATAAGCGACGTGTGTGGGCAGGGTCTAGTATGGCCCGCCCATGGTTCGGTACACACGTAATTTTTGTAGCTTTACAAAATAAAACTTGTATTTATTGTACAAGCATGAACTAAAAACTTGAAAGATCACCAACACCCCCACCCCTCTTACGAATAACAACATGCTTCTGTTAGTCAAGAACACAATTGTCAAATATATCTTGTTTTCCATTTTTAACTCTGGTGATCCAAATTGAATGCATTAGCTATTGGCTAATCCTGCAATGAAAACCTGTTCCAGCCTTGATATCCAAAAGCGATTGCACCTTAATGCCAGACCCCTTCCTTCACTTCATTTGAAGCTTCACTGACTCCAGCTACTCTACTAAGCAGGGGGAGAACACACACGCAAAAAAAGACCTACAGCTTTTTAAAGCCTTGTACGAAGGCCGAGGGAGGCAGATGGGGCTCAGAGGAGAGAAAATGAATGTCATGTGATAGAGTGGAAAATGTCTAAAAGACACTTAGAAAGAGGCTGAAGGCGGCATCACGGGGGCGGTATGTGAGACTAAAACAGCATGAAAACGCTACATTAGCTCCCTCTCTCCCACTGCTGGTGGAAGCAGTAGCCCCCACGATTTGCAACTCTAATGGTAGTGTGGTGATGAGAGCTAATGGATACCGTCATAGGAAATTAAAAGGATTCAACTACTGCAGTTCCCCTCCAGCCACATCCCCCTTTTTCATGTTCTTGATTGATAGTCTACCAGACGTTGCACTACATTTAGATGTAATCAGGACTGTCTTATCAGAACAGATGAAAGTTCTCTCTATTTCGGGGTTCATTCCATTTATACGCCACATATTATACAGCCACTTCATCTATCAATGACACATCTCATCCACACCATTGTTGGAAAGTCACATCATTCCAAAACTGATATTCACATGCTTGACATTTTATATACTGTGTGCTTTATCCAAAGATTTTTATGTACTGTATAATACGGGTTGATATTTGTCCCCAATGATTTTGACATTTGCATATTTATCAGCAGAGCTGGGCACTTCCGTTTTAATTGTCGATTCCCGCCGATGACGCTGTCCACCTTTGGCCGAGTGCTTCTGCATTTTCGGCGAATGCTTTATGACACGAAGCCTCGAAAAAAAAAGAGACGGAATGAGAAGCGATTGTCTGTATTCAATCCGATTGACGGACAAAAGCCTGCTTCAATCGGTGATACTGATCAGTTATTTTACTCACAGGCACTCTCTAGTTGTGAAGTGTTGATTTTGTTTTTAAAGCACTGTAATGCCCACTTGACACTGGACTGTAAAACAGTCAGTGTCAACGGACGCTGCAAGGAAAAGAAAGCACGACGCTGCAAGAAAAAGAAAGCATTTGAGTCCGTCTGTCAATTTACACCACTTGCGGTGCTGTGCGCATCCGGAACCGGACCTCCGGAAGGTTTTCTTCAGGGTTTCTATTTTCTCTGGATCCCGCATGCAGATATTCATGAAGCTTAAGAAATTACACAAGCCAGATCAGAAGTCAGGCATCAGCATGCGAGGTAGATCCAGTATACTTCAAAATAAAACTACACAGCTTGACATGAGTCTAACAAAAAATGAGTTTGAAATAAACATAACAAAATAACACTATTTAAACACAAATTGTACTTACCCATGGTAGAAGAGCCAACGTCCTGGAAATAATGTTTAAAAACGTATAATGTGAACAAAAGGCAAATGTACACGGTTGTTATCACGTGAACTCAATTCTTTAGTGTGAACACCCGTGATCTTGTGGACTCTTGGGTGCAGGTTTCCGGCCACGTACAGCTCACGCACCGCATTCAGTGTGAATTGCAGCCCGTCGGACACCGCTCCGTAACCGTGCCGCAGTCGGTGTGAATTGGGCGTAAAGCTGCAGTCATCATGCCAATGACAAACTAATCCCCTTATAAGAACCATTGTACATAATTTTGGAGCATTAATTTGGAGCAAAAATGGCAAACAAATGTCGATTGACTGTACAGTGTAAAAGTCTTGGTAACAGGTCTTCTGTAACAGCTTGCTGAACAGTGAACATCCTCAAAATACAATATCACCACTGCACACTTGTTTCCTGAGGAGATTCTTCGCAGGACCTGCGGCTATCATGACGACACCACTCATAAGCACAAGGTAACCAGTGAAAAAAGAAAAAAAGTGGAATCAGAGCCGACTACGGAGGGTGTCATGAAAAAGACTCTTTTATTCTCACTAAGGATGTCAAATTTATCGCGTTAATATCTCGCTAACTTAATTTTTTTAACGCTCGATTAACGACCGCCACTTATTTGGATAGCCTCTACTGAAGGGAATTCCAGTCATGACGCAGCAAAAACGTCCACGTCAAAATTACCCAATAAAAATGCAGCGTACTACACTGGAGCTAAAACACTCAATGTTTAAGGGGCAGAATGTTAGCGTGGAGGAGCCTTTTGGACTGTGTAGCACTACCGCCAGTTCTCTGCTTTGGAAGAACGCACTCGGTTATCCGTTAGCAACGAGCTAGGTTGCTCCAGCAAGAGGTGTCCGTGACACACTCAAACCCTGTGAGGGCCAAGTGCCGAATGGACGCCGTCTTGTCAGTTGGAGTGACCCCAAGTCACCCGATCTTTAGATGTGATGCGTATTTTATTCAGCAACTCCAGAAAATAGCTCTTAAGTGTAACACATAGTCATGCTCATTCTTTCTCTGTCTCAGCATAGGCTCTAGCTTCAGGCTTGCAGTAAAGCGGTGTCACTTTACAATCAATGCACATCCGAGAACTTAACAAAATAAAAGCATTGAACGTCATTCAAAGGAGTCACTATAACACAATTTAGCAGTAGTAAATAAAATAACAATGCATATAATTGTGGGGACTGGGGTCAAGTTGTATTTTACAGTTTTTAAAATGTGCAGAATTTCACAAGTTACTTCATGTTAAAAATGTTTCTTCTCTTTATATGAAATGAAAAATGTAATGAGCTGTCACCATTGTCTTACAAACGCAATTATGCCATGTAGTGACCAGTAGAAAATGACCAACACAAATCAATGTCATGCTGTTTTTTTTAGTAGCTATTTTTATTTTTTTAAAATAATTGTTATGAAATTAATTATTCAATTAAAAAACTAAAAAATGCAACCATGTTTGTATTAGGTTAATATTTCTTCCCGTTTTTATGTTAACAAGAACATGAAAAATTAGAGAGAAAAAATATTGTACACTTTATTATACATTTAGATATAAATTGAGATATAAAAGGTGTGATTAATTTGTGATTAATCATGAGTTAATTATTGAAGTCATGCAATTAACTACGATTAAAAATTTGAACAACCGACACCTCTAATTCCCACCAATATGGCTCTCTCCACAATGAACTGGACAAGCTACTGGCTAAAGCCTACGTGTCAAACTCCGGTCCTGGAGGGCCGTAGTCCTGCAGGTTTTGGATGGTTCCGTTCTCCAACACAGCTTATATATGATCAGCTCATCAGCAAGCTCTGCATAAGCCTGATAATGATCGTGCTAATTGGAATCAGCTTCGAGCACCGGAGTTTGACACCTATGGGCTAAGGCTTTTACCAAAACGAGGTTACGCAAAAAACAATAAGCGATAACATGCAGCATATTGACGGCTTTGGCACCACTTTCAGATTTGATCGGGACAGTGAGCTGACCGCCAAATAACTTTGCAGAGGTGTTTGTCTTCATGTAAAACTCGATGGTGCTTGACTGTGAAAGTGAGAGAGGAAAGGTGCAATGTGGACATTGAGCTGTTGGCTGCCTCACTCTGACCCCTTCTATTTACTTAAAGAGTCCCTACAGCTTTTTGACATTTTTTTATGCTGTCACTGCCACTGAAAACATTCTCTCCACACTAAACCTACACATTTCACCAATGTGATTTCAATAATTGCTCCCTAGGCAAAGCTCTTGAAGGCTTGGCCCAGTATGTTTAATGTATATGTACCACAGGGCTCAGTAAGAGACAAGATAAATACTATGTTTTCGTTCTAGAGGCATAAACATCTGTCCCACTGCCCCCTATGGGTTTTGCTGACATCTCACTATCCTACTCATAGCATGCATCCCTATCATAATAAGGAAGCCTAAAGAGGTGGTTTGCAAGGTCCTCCAACCTCAATCCTGGCCCACAAACTCTCCTCTTTCCACCTGGACGAACAGCTCATCCAGTGGTTCCTGAATTTCCTCACTCACAGGTCACAGGAAGTGTATTTTAACAACATCAGAGAGCGTATGTCAACAAAGATTTTACACATTCCCATGATGAGCCATGGAGTTTGTAGACTGCTGTGACAACTCATGTCTGGAGTTGAAAGTCAGCAAAACCAATGAGACTGTGGTAATCTTTTCCAACTAGCAGTGAGCGCTTGATACTGCAGTAACGACTACAATTCACAGTGAGTCAGTAGAGCATGCTGAGGAAAAGAAAATACCCAAGCAGCACCTTTGATAGTCTTCTGCAATAATCCACCAACACTGAAGACATCCTCAGGAAAAGCCAACAGTTACAGTACCTGCAAAGGAAACCTACTTCTTTTGGCGTAGGCCGAAACGTTCCCAGGACATTCTGTTACTTTTTCATAGGAAGCATTACTATTTCTCAATCACCAGCTGGTTTCATTTAATTGTCCTTCAGGACTGTCTGCTCGAAAATAATAGTGACACCAGATTTCTTTTGACTGCCTATTTGATCATCTCACATACAGGCTAGCTATGTATTTGAATAAGACCCCTCACATGCTCGGTTTCAAAGTTTGAGTGGCTCGTTTCAAGCCACTGGATTTGCTGCCCCACCTGCAGAACCCAGAGAAGAAAGGACACCTGCTCCTCAAATCAAAACATTAATAATACACTCCTCACTGCTTCTTTATACTTTTGAACCTACCTCAGCCTAACGTCAATTTGCTAATATCTAATTTAGTCTCTTTACCTCATGTCAATTTGCTCCCTAAAATACTCCCCCTACTAGGCCTACGTATCTACCATTTCCATTTGCCTTTCCAGATCCCATCAACAAATTCCGAGATTAGAATAATAATGTATCAGTTCACTTGTAGACCTCATGTCACGACCCAACATCCACTCCAGACAAGTATTAACCCCCCCCCCCCCCCAACACACACACACACACACACACACACACACACACACACACGCACACACGCACACACTTCAAACGAGCTGGTAAAGTCAACAAACGACATCACCATCAATCTGCAAAAGAAGATATTCTGAGTTGAGATTCAATCCCAGAACCTTTAAAGATAAATCCTAAAAATAACTTTTCTCCCAATTAGAGTGCACTTTTTGGACAAAATTATATTCTCATGACATAATTATGACCTTATAATCCCGATGATGCCCAATTTTTAAACTTGAAGCATGAAGCTGACATTTGGACTTAATGGGGCCCTTTATGTGTTGCTTGGACTTCTCACAGCTTTCCGGTCTAATGGTTTAAGGGTAAGAAGAGGGGCCGTCAAAATGTAAAAGATGTTAAGTGTGACTTGGCTGAGTACACATACTTAGAAAAAGATTTTTTAAAAAAAAACAAAAAAAACACTATAAGCTCAATTGTTATTTCACAGCCTCCTTGGCTCACCTCACACGTCCATCCCTGTATTTAAAACACTGTTTAATGATGCATGGCAATTGCTTTAAGCTGTTTAAGACCGTAATATCCTTGATAGGGAAGAATGAATGGAGTTATTTTCTGGTAGTAAGAATATGTGACAGGTAATTAGTGAACTGGATGACAACTAGGGGGGGGGGGGGGTCGGTTTGGGGGACAGCAAGAAAAAGCAGGATCCACTTACAAATGCACCACATGGTGTTCAGCATTGCAATTCAGAGAAAATGAAAGCAGGGAGGGAGGGACGGGGGGTACTTAATTCGCATTTTATTGCTGGATTAAAACATACATTTTCCTCTTTAATTTATGATGCCAAACGACAGGAAGCTAAAAAGGGGGCTGCTAATTTAAGACCTCATTTGACACACCAAGAGTTTCCTCATTTAAAACTTTGACTTAGGACCCGATTGGTGGTACTTATGACGGAACAAACAAGATTATTCAAGTACCCCATTAATGCACTCATTTGCTATCATGAACACACAGGACGCACATACCTACTCTCACTGCTGTGACCCCTACTTCAATTATGGGATGCGCAAAAATTACCTTGCTGGGAGCCATGATCCATCCCCGAAGAACAGATGTTACCAGTGGAACCACAATCCCTATAAAGAATTTATATAACACACACTTCGGACACTTCAGAATAAACGCCATCTTGTGAATGGGTACCCTTTATTGAGAGATGTTTTTGGATGAATTTTCTGGGTCATGAAGTTAACCACAGTGGCAATACTTGCTGGTTAACCCGAGTTAACCCCAGTGCTGAATGTCGCTGTCACTCTGCACATGGAAAAGGAGTGGGGTGGTGTTAGGTTGTGGAAGTATTAGGCAGAGACAGACCATCTCCATCTGCTCTATGCACCCTTGAGGGTCTAGTATTGGCGGGGGCAAAGGGGGGAGGGGTGGGGTTTGAGTGTGTGCTCTGCTTATACCACCCTCTATCATCATCTCTCTTAGAATTTTTCTTGAACAGTTCATACCTTTTACACTGGACAAATTCACGCATATGGTTATGAACAATTTAGAGTTTTCACTGGGAGGAAACAACATAAGCCAGAGCAGAAATTCAAATCCCAAACAGAATTGTGAGGCATATGGGCTAACCATTATGATGAACCACAACTAGTGGAGCAACGGATCATCATTGATCCGTGGTCGATTCGGATCAGGCCCCACGGTTCGGATCACCCATGATCCGCTGATTGGTTGGTGGAGGGGGAGGGGGGGGGGCAACAGTGCGCATTCACAGTGGACACCATTCAGACATGTGAAAGAAGCTGAAATGTAACATACTGCCCAAGGCTAACTTCAAAATACACTTTGCCAAATAATACATTGACGGCAATGCAAATACCGGTAGTCTTAGTAGACTTTTACTTTGAAGCTTGACTTCCCTTTTAGACATTTAGGCTTTCTTTATCGTATTATTTTTCTTTCTTTTTTCTTAAGAGCTCAGTATTGTTCATTCGGTAATTTTACCGATTTGACATGTCATCATCATTGCTCTCTTTTTTTAATTTTATTTAATTTTTATTTTGAATGTGCGTGTGTATGTGTGTGTGTGTGTGTGTGTGTGCGTGAGTGTGACCTATTAAAAATCCCATACCGTTCACCTAAACCGAATACTTCAGAATCCAGCTAGAGTCGTGAGGTTGTCAGGAGACCAGAGGAAGGATCAAAGAAAGGAAAGTGAAATCCAGCACCGACCAGACATTACCTACTACCCACCGGGTTACCAACCAGAGTCTTTCACCAACCCCAGAAACATCTAAATTCTTTATCGTAGTTTTGATCGACATTGTTGTTGCGACCAACATCAACACAAAATAAAATCCTACTTTTGAGACTCGCTAGTATGCCCCTATTCTGTACATGACATGCAACTTGCAATTTCACCGAACTAGTAGTGTGTCTAGTGCCTGCAGCACAAATGTGATGTGGTCCACTTCAAAGCGACAGAAGCAGTCGGGCTTTCCTGCCATGTAAAGGTGAACTATTTATCACTCAGACATCCGGGTGCCACATCCCTTATGGAGACAACTCGGGATGAAGACAGAGTGAGAGGAGATGGGCTGGTCTGGCACACCGTCAGAGATCTGTAGAGCGTGTGCCCGCTTCATTTACATTATACATGTCTTCAAGCAGCCGGACTCTCTGTCCAAGTCAATTTCAAATTTGAGTTCAAGCTTATAACATCAGCCAAGGCTGTGGCTCAGTGAATACAAACGAAGGGCTTATCGGCCACTTCCATCCGGCTGGCTCTCCATAATGCTGGTCAGTGGCATGGTGCCAGCAGAAGACGTCAAGGCCCCTTCTATAGCCCAAATGCACTTTGGTGTGTTTTATTTACCGGCATGGCATGTGTTCCAAGAAAAAGTTACTCAATTTTACACCCTTCAATTTGTGATTTTGTATCAAATGTCCCACAATCGATTGTCTACCTTTACTTACTAAAAAAAAAAGATTGTCTACCTTTACATAGTTATAAATATGACATCAGTTAATGAGAAAAACCCATCCCCGTTCCTCTTTATTGACAGACAAGTTCAGTTAGCCGAGTGACGTGGCTGAAAGCGACTAAATGGGAAAAAAATAGTCTTCGCCTAACGCCAAGTGATTACGTCCCACACATTTACTGGTGCGCTGAAATGGAAAAACTGCGTCAAAAATAATTACCAGTTTAATACATTTTGTAGAAACTTTATTTGGACAAACGCCGCCATTGTTATTTACGTCGCAACACATTCATTGCGTAGTGACGAAGAATGGCGGCTGGCTCTCTGCCAAGCAATGTGAAACACCTATAAAGAAATCAAGGTAAGACTCATAGCATTCCTAAAGAAACAACATGCGATTGGGATGTCTTCCCCCCACTCCGTGCTCTCGTCATTTATCAGACGCATTCAAGAGCTATGATCGTCCCTATAGGAATGATACGAGACTTACCTTTCTTTCTTTATAGGCGTTTCACATTGCTCAGCAGAGAGCCAGCCGCCATTCTACATCATCACACACTGAATGTGTTGCGATGTAAACAACAATGGTGGCGTAGCTCCAAATAAGGTTTCTACAAAATGTATTAAACTAGAAATGTTTTTGTTTTTTTATGAATCTCATACTTATGTTAGCAACTATAGAGGACCAAAACTGTACCCAAGACACACTTAGGACCGCCCCCTCATTTGAATAACATTTCGTCCTGGCAGTATGGACCAAATCTGCCAAAATCAAAAATAAATAACTGAAATTTTTTTTTTAAAATAAATAACTGACTAAATATAGAAACAAATGACTAAATAAATCAATAAAAACTGATATAAAAAATATAATTCAAAAATTAAATACAAATGTGTATATATATATATATATATATATATATATATATATATATATATATATATATATATATATATTTAACAAAGTAACAACCAAATACCAAAATAATATAGAGCAAACTTGTCTTACAGAGGATTTAACACTTCCTTCCACATTTAACAGTTCCTTTTAAATCCACAGTTTTACACCCCCAAAAAATATTAAAGCACATTTTATTCAGATTTTGAATTTTAGTTTTAGGTCTAGTGGTTAATGTGATGCTTATTATATTTCTGACTGCACCGAGAAGCCTAGTGAACCAGGTGAAACGTGGGAATAAAAAGGTGTGTTCAGCTCGAAAATTCCTCATTCTTGAAAAATAATACAACATCAATACAACATTGAAATTGCCAGAGTCAGAGATAATTCATGGTGCTGGAGTGTGTCCTTCACAAATACAGTAGGTCGTAGTGGATTGGCAATCTTTGTGTAATCTTAAACCAGTATGTGATGAAATGTGAAAATTAGTAGTAATGCGATTCTAGAATGTTAGCTGCAGGCTCCTTTATGTTTCTGTTTATTTTAATTTTATGTATGCACTTTGGAATATTTAGGTAAATTATGTTAATTATGTTGACTCCGATTTTGTAAATTATGTTAATTATGTTGTAAAGAATAATATTTTATTTGTAGTTTCTGTGAGAGACCCCAGGAAGAATAGTTTTTACCATGCTGAAAACTAATGGGGATCCCATTTTAAACAATAAACCAATTGAAATGTGTATGTAGTTTTAAATTCAACCGCAACAGGTAAATAGAAACGTTGCTCCAAGGAATGCATTGTTGTTATTGCAAAGAAAAAGTTTAATATATGAATAAGAGCATCATGCGCAATATATAGGTAGGAAATGCATTTTTCCTCATGTATCTCTAATGACTTCTGGCTAGATATATTGAAGCAGCACATGATAAACAAAGGAATCTGCCAACCTATTCAGTACACTAGATTGTATCCAGGCCATGGAATCTAAAGTCCTACTACTGCATGTTTCTTTTTTTTTGTTAATATATAGGATAGATTATAAACCAATATCAGTATAGTGCTCTGAGAACATTAAAAAAAAATCTATTTAAAATCATGCAAACATGCTGCCCACAAATTGAGGAACCACACTGTTGAATATTATCACGTTTATTTAGGTTCACTGATGCAATTGCATGCAAAATTATTGCAAGGAGGAACTGAAAATGGAGGATATGTATTGTGGAGGTATCCACGCGTCATTTTATTAGGCAATATCTAAATATGTACGTACCTATTTTATATTTTTGTCTGTTTGAAGTTCTCACTGAGAAAAAAAATAAGAAAAGTTTTATTTCTTTTCAATTATATTCAAATATGTATTTTATTAACTATCTTTACTTTCTTCTCTAGTTGATTATGAGAAACCACATACAGCTCAATAGACTCATGGTAAAGACTCTATTTTGAAATTCCCACGGAAGTGTTGTCCATCTGCTGTTTACTTAGGTAGAATTTTGGAAATACTTTACTATAAATGATTTGTTAAAAGGTCAGCGCACTGTCACCTTCACCACAATAGCTATTGAGCTTCCCCTGGGGAGCTCAAACATTAAAAACCTATAAGGCCTTTCAAAGCCCCACCAGGAACCAATGGGCCCTCTCCTGCTTACTGAGAGCCACTTCTCTTAAACTATGTGCAAAACTTGTGTCAAAGCCATCCATTTCTGCCTTGACTCCACTGAATGATTTCAATGTTAATGTTTAATAAAAGATGATCACTTATACTCTGTATAAATTAAGGTCAGATCCAATTGATTAAACACCTCCCGACTCAGCGTGCTGCCCTTTCAATGCAAATCCGCTCTGGGCTAAACAATGTTTACTAGATGGGTCTACACTCCTTTGTCAAGCTTGTGGCAAAAGGGAGGCAGGTTGGAAAATAGAGTGCTGAAAGTGAGCAGAGAAGGCACTCAAAGAGCCAGTCGGCAGCTGTTCAATCTTGACGATTAAATCAGCAACTTGTGCTCCAAAATGTGAATGAGGGGCCTGGGAATGTTTTGAGAATTGGATTTTGGAATAAAGGTTCCTTATCATCCTTTAAATCATCTCAAGCTCGAGGCCTGTGTGTATGACTTTTTTGTGGTATTTTCCCCAATTTTAAGAACATGTTTAAAGGGACAGCAATGTGAAAATTCTACTTTTTGGAGCTTTTAGCCATGTTAAAATGCTAATTCCTTACCAAAAACATCACCGGAATGGTGTTTTCCTCCATTCGCCCCTCTATGAGAAATTGTAGGTCATTCTGCTCTCCAAGCACCAACTCCTCCTAACATGAGAATACGAGCTGTTGTCACTGTTTGATGTCATTAGGAGTCGGATTCAGCCCCGCACCGCCTCTGCCGGACTAAACACGCTCCCACTTTCGCTGAGACCTCCATGCTCGCAGGATAGTGACAAGAGTAGCCTTTATTAGTAAACATTCTGTCCAAATGAATTCTCAGCAATCAATCATCCTTCACATCTGCAACGCCAAAGTGCAATGACAATTGGCCGTCTTAAAATCTCGGTCCTAGCTGACACTTAAACGTAAACTACAAGTAAAACCGTTGAGCATCAAAACTTACCTGAATGAATAATGTAGTGGTTAGTGCGAAGGCCCTGTAAACGGTGGATACCCGGTTTGCAACTGGCTCAGGTTTGGATTTTTTTATTTTACAGGAGAGCTCAGTATTGTTCATTTGATTTGACATCATCATTGCTCTCCTTTTTTTTTTTAAAAAAAAAATCCAACAAATCAATTAAAAAAATTTAATAAATGTTTTTTTTTTTTAAATACATATACATATATATATATACACATATACACATATATATATATATATATATATATATATATATATATATATATATATATATATATACACCCTTTTTTTTGTATGTGGGTGAGTATGTGTATGTGCGTGTGTGTGTGTGTGCGTGCGTGCGAGCGTGTGTGTATTCATCAGTTCACCTAAAGCCCATTAAAAAAAAAATCCCATACTAATAATATAATATAATAATAAATTGCCAGATGCAGAAACATCAATGTAAGTTATCACGATGTAGTGGCTCTTGCTAACAGACAGAATTAAGGAACCGGAATTAGGTTAAAAAATTCTATATACGTAGACCATGTTTCTATAAATTTTGATATTTGGTTTTTATTTGAGGCAGATATTTTTTCCATTAAAATGTGATTTATGAGGAGGTTAGACCATTGGTCGATATTCAGAGTTTGTTTATTTTTCCAGTTAACAAGAATTGTTTTTTTAGCGATAGTAAGGGCTACAAGTGTAGATTGAAATTGTTTATGTGGTAAATCAGTTGTTGTTAGGTCACCTAGCAAACACAAGTTTGGAGATAAAGGTATCCTACAGTCCAAAATAGCGGAAAGTTTTTCTAAGACTTTAGTCCAGAAATGCATAACCGGAGTACATAACCATAAAGCATGAACATAAGTGTCTGTAGTGTTTTGTAAGCATTGGAGACAAATGTCGGAGTCTGAGAGTCCCATTTTCTTCATCATATATTGAGTAATGTATGTTCTGTGAATAATTTTATATTGGATAAGTTGTAAATTTGTGTGTTTTGTCATTTTAAATGCGTTTTCACAAACTTGAATCCAAAAGTCAGATTCCGGTGCTATAGACAAGTCTGTCTCCCATTTCGAGATGGGTAAAGAGATTTTATCAGTATATGAAAGTAACTTATATATTTTTGAAAGTTTTTTTGTTGTTGTCGGAGAAAGCTTGTTAATATCTTTAGCTAAAACAGGCGGTTGGAGCGTACCCCGAAGTGTTGGAATTTTTTTCTTTATCATATTTTTAACTTGTAGATAATGTAAAAAATCTCCGTTTTCTATATTGTATTTTTGGAGCAAGGATGTATATGATATAAACATATTATCTGAGAAGAGATGGTGGAGATGTGTAATTCCTTTCTGCTCCCACACAGCTAAATGAAACGGTTGGTTGTTAAGTTGAAAGTCGGGGTTATGCCATAGGGGAGAAAGTCCACAGGGCTCCACTTGGGCTTTTGTCAATTCTAGTGCCTTCCACCAGGCAGTCACGGTGGCGGAAATCATTGGGTTTTTAAAACAATTATGGCGCTTAATTGATGTTGTAATAAAGAGTAAATCTCGAAGTCTGAGGTTATTACAATCCTTCTGTTCTAGTTCCAACCAACAGTTAGTGTCTCTGTTGGGTTGTGCCCATAGAACGATATATTGTAGCTGGTTAGCTATATAGTAGTACATAAAATTTGGTGCCTCTAGACCACCTTTGGATTTGCTTTTCTGAAGAGTAGATAGACTAATCTTTGCTTTTTTTTTATTCCAGTAAAATTTTGTTACGGCTGAGTCCAACAACTGGAACCATTTAGCCGTAGGTTTAAATGGAATCATTGAGAAAAAATAGTTTATTTTAGGTAAAACTTTCATTTTAATGGTGGCTATTCGTCCTATTAGAGAAATAGGAAGATTATTCCAGCGCTCCAAGTCACTATAAATGTTATCCAGAAGTGGAGAAAAGTTTAAATGAATTAAATCAGTTAATTTAGGTGAGATTTTTATGCCTAAGTATTTTAAATTACCTATAGGAAATGAGTAGTGTGGGTCCTGGCTTGCAGGGTTCCATGAATTTTCTGTAATAGGTAGAAGTGTTGATTTTGTCCAGTTAATAGAATAATCTGATAACCAGCAAAATACCTAATATTTCATAAAAAATTACATCCCCAAGATAAGGTAAGATTTAATCATCATATGCATGTATTGTATGCATGTATGTATATGCACAATCATTTTTACTGAATGTAATGACGTGAATAATTACTGCACATATTAGTTATTGAAATGCATTGAAAAGTATTTGTTCCCTTATCCCTAATATTTAGTGAATAAAGCGTGACGGCCTCTACAGTTGGCACTTTGAGTATACACAGGCAGTGTGTGGTTCTACTAAGACAGTCATTTCAAATGTTTTAATGTGGCCTGACAGAAGAGTGAAATCCGTGGTCACTGCCTGGTCACAGTTGAAACCCTCATTAAGGTCCAGTCATAAAGATAGACCAGGGATTTGCAGCAGGAAGGATAGATGGCCAATATACGATATACTGTTCAACTATGAAGCCAAAATGAGAAGCTGTAATTACTGAAATAATTAAGGACCTTGCTTTAAAGTTTTTAAAAACTGGATTTGGAATTTTACTTCGGAACAATCATAAACATTTGCGTTTCCCCCATGTGCTACCATCAAATGGGTTTTATCCCATCAATTATCATGCATGTAAAGTAAGGCCTCAGCCACAACATTTCGATTATTTTTGCCTCATTCTGTATGCATGCAACTATGGTTTATTGTATATGTATATGAGCTTATATTCATATTGATCTGTTCACGTCTTAGGATCTGTTGCAACAATATGGAGTTGTTGGGGGAAATTTTCCATAGTTAAGCTGTAGCTTCAGGGTGATTTAATGCACAGAGAAAGCCTCTAAGCTTTGGCAAATATATCAAGGAATTTCCGAATGGGAGATGCATAATACTGATTTTCTCATCTTACACATGCTTTAGAATCAATTGGAACCTCTTAAAGCTCTTTACTAATACCAAGAGAGCCTTGAGGATTTCATACTGTATGCAATTATTATAGGGTGGATATTTTCAGTAAATTCCAGCATAATATATATCAATGTAACCTTGAAGTCTAGTTTACGGTACTGTATGTAGGGTCTCTTTTGTTGCCTTGGTGATGCCAAATGACCTACATTAGTGGCCAGCCACAAACTAAATTTCTCATCCCCTGAAAGGACAATGGTGAGAAGGAAAGACAAAGAACATGAGATGTAAAGAAGAACAATATGCATTGAAAGCTACCATGATGTAAACAGATTAACATTCTAATCAGGATAGACTACAGCAATGTCAAAAAGTGTTTTTTGATAAGTTAGTGCCACATTAGTGTTTTTGTTTGTTGTTTTCTATTAATTGAAGTTTAGTGCCATTAGTGGTTAAACTTTGGGAGGGTGCTTCTTCCTGTTCTGTTCTCAAAAGCTTAATTGGACAGAACCAGTATAGGGTAGCTTTTTGTGATTAAAGTAATTAATTAATTTGGGCCCTCTTTGAGAGAAGTGGTAGACGGGTACGTAAGCTTTACAGACTAGCTTGAATTTGAGTATATGTCTGTCACTTGTAATCACAAAGTAAGTATTGCTGTGTGTGTTTGATGAAATTTCATTTGATTTTGTTCTTGTGGCAGTTTGAAAAAAAAAGGGGGGTGGGGGTCCATATCATGCGAAAAAAAACTTTTGGGCGCTTTTAGCCATATTAAAATGCTAATTCCTCAACACACTACACCAACTACTAACCCACCGCCACAAAGTCATTATGTGCCCTACATCGTTATTCTAAAGACATTGCCAGTCTCCTACGATGCATTAAAATATATGTCATCCATGTCATGTTTATATGATTGAAATGTCCCGTCACATCGTCTTTGGGGCTGTGTTAGTAATTTCTCATTTCTCTGTTGTGTGTGCTTTTAGTGTGACTTCATGATGCCTGCATGGAGGACTTGAAAGAATGCATGGAACATGTAACTTGTGTTACACGTTCATAATTAAATTTGTTTATTGGGCTCCTCTGCTCTCAGTACTCCAAAAGAGGCTGTAATAAAACCAAACTCAAACAAGTCTGAGCTGCTCTTAACTCTTTGACTGCCAGACGTTTTCAGAAAAGGGATGCTGTGGGTGCCAGCCGATTTAAGCATTTTGACTGATCTTTCAAGGTCCACAGAAAATTTTGTGTTTGGACTATGGAAACACACATACTACCAAATGAAAGATTCATCAAAAAAAAAAAGTTTCTACCTTATTCCGTTTTTCAGTAATCAACAATAGAAAATGGTTAGTTTCACCTAAATCCTTGAAAAATGTTTTGAAACAAAATACGGAGAAATCAATCTTTTTGTGAAACGATATTATTTCATGCACTCTAGTGAATTTGACACCTTTTTTTTCCCTGAATGATGCCACAAACACCTAAACAGTGCATTACTTCTGTAAAACACTACCACCAACAATGAAAAAGTGTTTTTTGATAGCAAAATACGTTTATTTTCATTCAAGAGTGTAACAATTTGGCAAACTATTTACAAATGTGTGCAACTGTGGTACTAATTACAATTGTGTGGATGTTTCAACTACAGTTTTTCTTTTTGTAACACTCCCCTGCGTGCAAGGGGATGCAGCAGGATTTGCACAACAGATTAGTTTCACTGCGATTGCCCCTTTGCGTGCAGACGCTACACTTTCTTGCCGGCCTTTTTTTCCGGGGAATAGCAAGTATATACTGCAGTGTGTGTTTGGCCATGTTGCCATCAAGTCTACTCTCAGGATCATGATACGGTGACGTTACGGTGGTGTTACGTCTGGCTTCCTCATGTCCTTCAGTTCCTATACCGGGTGGTAGATGTTCTGATCCATCTTATCCACTCCATTCATGGTGGCATCGTAGTCCATAACCAGTGACTTCTCCGTGATCAGACTGTACCCACTCCTCCGATGAATATGCATTGGACTCGGGGTACTCTTCGTCGTTCGGTTGAACGTCCGCTGTGCAGAAGTGCTCGGTTGTGCTCCGCGTTTTCCGGCGCTTTATGACGTGATCATAGCCGCCGCGTCAACGCTTCCAACTTCGGCGTCAACCTCCGAGTCACCATCATCATCATCATCGTCGTCATCAATGTGCTCTTTAGCATTGGTCGATGCTTTTCGTCTTTAAAAAAAATGCTCAAGCATGAGCTGCTTGCAACCGGTCGCCATTTTCGCTTCCTCAGCCATTCTCCCCTCAACACTCTAGCTCCGCCTCACGTCTTCTACTGACGCCTACCCAATCTTGTCCAAAGAGAGTCATCGCTGCCATCTAGTGCCCAAAAATAGGCATTATACTAACTAGATCTGCTTGATACTTTCAGCACAGCTGGCCAAGGCTTTCCTCCACCCGTTTCCAACAAAAAAACACAGTGAACGTCTTTTAACGTCTTTGGCAGTCCTCCGTAGGATTTTACTAAACGTTATTTAACGTTTTTGGCAGTCAAAGAGTTAAGGGTCTATCCCTTAAGAGCAGCTGCTTCGTTCAGCATACAAGCTTTTTCTCTCTTTTTGCATACAATTTTACTACAATGTTCGACTCATATTACTTCAGCACTTATGGCTGAATGTTTCACTGTGTAGATTCCCAAACACAACATGACTCATTACTAAAGACGTGCGAAGCTGTCGAGATGCCCTGGGTGAATGACTGTTTTTTATGTCGGCAGGCTCTGGTGATGGTGGCTAAAATCCACAGCACTGTCTGGAGATTGATAGCCAGATTGATAATTGTGATTCACTCAAGGGAGTTCTTCAGAATATCAATCTGGGACTACTCCACGGTGATTTGCTCGGAAAGGCAAGACATTCTGTACAATACTTCGAATTGATTGGACGATGCGGCATCTTTGTGCACGTTTGTTTTGACCAATCAAGGCAACGGATGAAACGTCTTCTGTCTCGTTTTAGGAAAGAAAGAAAAAAGCAGCTAAAAATGCACGAAGCGCCTTTCACTGTTCAACATTGAACAAGGAAACGGTGAGTAATTTGTCCATGTTAGGTTGGTTTTTCCCCCGGGGTCAGTGCTTCCTGGTTTCATCACAGCTGCATATCCTGCCCCCAAACACAATACCGCTTTGTGATTGGTCCAAGCCACCAGTGGTTCGGATCGATGAAAATCAGCGGGCACACTACAAGATGTATTCTCTGGAATTTGTGAACTCACAAATACTGCAAGCAGCTTGCAAAGCAAGGTTAAGAGATTAATGCCACCTCTCAAAAGCAGATGCCACATGTACCCAACAAACATCCAATAATTGCGGTGACGGACAAGCTAAACATAAAATCTTCCCTTGGACGGAAGAGTTTTAAGCTTAATACCCCCTCGGTCAAAAGCGGATGCCCCTTCTACAAGACAAGGCAGTCAATGTCGGCGGACTATCATTTTAAAATTTTGTTGACAATTGGCTCCCCCTCTTTCGCTGCTCTTTGCCCCTGACGTACCTAACCTTGAGATGGAAGGTTATGACTTGAACCTGCAGACATCTTACGGCTTAACTCTCCGACTAGATCCCAGTGTGGGAGTCCAATGAGTAAAAATCCAATGCATGATTCTAAAGATCAGCGAACGGTGGAAAAAGGAAGAGTTAGCACAAATATTGTACAAAGCTGATTCCTGATCTGAGTGCTTTACATAAACATTGCACGTTAGGGTCTTCCATCTCACATGTATATTGTAAGCGCCATATACAGTGAGATGCATTAATGTACCAAATAGGAAAAGATACACCACTGTGCATTTAAATTTTATGCTAAATACAATTACGATTTTTTATTTTATTTTCTAAATTAGGCAGTTTGCGGGGCAAAATTTGCATTTTGCACTGCATCAAAACGCATTGATTAGCAAAACTGAAAGTCAACCGTCGAGATGTCCAAAGATGTCATTCCGATTATCAACCACGGGTAATCGGAGTTCAAGACAAGCTTGATCCTACTTACGCCACATCAGCTAGCTACCAACAAGCTTCAGATGGCTACTAGCGGGGCTAAACACATTGCAAAGTCGTTCCTAAGTTAGCAGTCATCCTCTCTGTGGCGGCGAATAAGCTACGAGTATGTTTTTGGCAAGTATCATTCTCACAAATAGTTGATGAGGAAAGAAGGAAAAGCCATGATAATTGTTAAGATAACCTAAGATTGACATGTAATCGTAAGACCCAGGAATTAAGGGCTTGGATAATTGCGGGGCCCGGGGGTTGTCCCTTGGTGCTGCCGTGGCCTGGGGGGCCCTGAGGTGTTGCGCTTGCTCTGTCCTGGCAAGGGTCGACGGCTCCCCTCTTTGGTGGAGATTTTCTCACTCTGCTTCGTCTGTCCTTCCTTCCTTTCCTCAGTCTCTCCTTTGGTCTCTTGAGGTCTACCTGATTAGTTGGAATTTGGATGTTTTTCTGGGGTTGGTGGATGACTCTGGTTGGTGGCCCGGTGGGTGGTGGGTGGTGTCTGGTCGGTGCTGGATTTCACTTTCCTTTATTTTCTTTGGTCCTTCCTCGGGTCTCCTGACGGGCCTGACGGGTTCTGAAGTGTTCAGTTTGGGTGAACGGAATGGGATTTTTTTAATAGGTTTTAGGTGAACTAATGAATACACACTCACATGCACGCACACACGCACATGCACATACACATACTCACCCACATACAAAATAAAAATTAATAAAAAGAAAAAAAAGAGCAATTATGATGACATGTCAAATCGGTAAAATTACCGAATGAACAATACTGAGCTCTAAATAAAAAATAAAAATATAAAAAGGGCTTGGATAATTGAATACACTTTTCACAAATATCTGAGTGTATCCAAATTTGCACAGCAAAATAGCAGGCACATTAGTATTAGGAAAATCTACCGAATAAAATTCATTCTAGGAAATAACCATCTTAATAAATGGTAGCTCTATGGCATTTAAACTCAATTTAACAAATGGTGTTGATTCCTATAAATTGTATAGAGCTAGAAATTGGGTTGCAACATTTACACACTGAGTGGCATCAGAGTGCTGCTCATTGTGACTGACATGCAGCTGGCACAAATTAGTACATGAGCACTGATGAGAAAGCTGGCCAATAACTGCACCATTGAAGGCAGCATATTAAAATAAAAGTTTCCACTGTCAATTTCTTATTTCTTGCAAGCTACAGCGATGCCATGTGAATAACAACCGCTGTTGTTAAATACAACAGTTAGGTAGGTACTACTTATACAGTTCAAAAACGATAGAGGAGCTACTGTAGCTTCTCCAACCAACATTGCGAACCACTGCAATATGTTTAGCGTCAACTCAATTTTGAGTTTAACACGTTTCCAGTGTTGTCACAGAATACACACTTTGGTACACCCCCAAAAAAGTCATGCCCAGGGAAAGGTAAATTTGGTCAACCAAAAGTGAGTCTATATGTGCAATAATCACAGAGATTTGAAACCCCCAATTTAGTTTACGACAAGGTTTCCATTTTACCCCGAAGGTTGCGAATTATGAAGACACACTCTAAAATAGATTTTGTTACAGGGTACAGATGGATTTAAGTAAGAAAGCAGTCCTAATTTCAAGGAATATAATCCTACGACTAACACTTTGAAACCCTTGCGTGGGTGGACAAGAGGCTTGAGTGGGCCTCTGTGAAAGCTGAAGCCACCAAACTGGAGCTGAACTGCTCAATGCATTTTCTTTATCCTTCATCATTTTTGGATACAAGAAACCTCACACAAATTGAGTTTGGTGTTACGATGTAAAGCCCAAGGTGCTGTGAGTATTAGGAGAATGCGATTGTTTCACATACTTTCTCAGAGTTTTGCATTTCCTATTTTGCCTGAGAGGGATGTCTTCAAATTGATCACACCACCCAGCATAGCATAGTCACCTTGTCAATGATGAAAAGAGCAAGTGAATGGTCAGATGGTTGGGAGAACATTAAGCTGTCACCTTCCATGAGCAGTTGCGTTGAGATCAAAGTGAGCAAGTTCATCATGACTGTGAAATGCACATTACATGGACAGTGTCATGCCGCTGTTATTTGGACTTTAACGTTTGTACATCATCTTACAGAGGAGGAATAATTCCATTGACATGGAAAGTGGGACACACCTGATGTGTCAATTAAAGCAATGACAGACTACAAGTTTTGCCTACAGCAGATATAAAAAATCTACACACCCATATCCATATGCCGTTTTTTTTTTTTTTGGTTAAATAAAAAACGAGACCATGACAAATTATTTCAAAACTTTTTCCACCATTGTGACCCGTACAACTCAGGAAAAAAAGGAAATATTTTTATTTTAAATGTACAGTTTGTTTCCTAACACTCACCCCCCCCCCCCCTCCAACCTCCCACCCCCCATCTTTTGAGTAGCTAAAGACAACACCAGAAAAAATGAAAAGTCCAAACTAGCCAAGATTGAAACCTACATTCTAGTATGATTGTTCTTGAAGCATCTTTACTGTGCTGGAGACAGAACTCTTTGCTGTACCACAATTTGCAGGGCATTTCCCCCCCTTATTTTTGAAAAACTGATATAAAAAACAAATATTTGGTGAAATAAAGGGATGTTTATTACTGCCGCTAAGCACTAGCAAGAGATCATGCGTTTACGATCCCAGGATTATTTATCTGTTTGTTTGTGGGCAGTATAAAGCCATAATGACTTGGCGGGCAAAGGCAGGGGCCAATGAAGAAACCATTCAATTTTCGTGCAGACCAGATAACAAATCTGCAATTTCAACAGTAGACCATACTGAATCACTTAGCAGGAAAGGAAAACAAAAGATAGATGAGATGGGTCGCTGCCACAATATGGTAAGAGGCCTTAAAGACATTGTGATGGAAGCCATTACTGCAATCCATCATCATGGTCATTAGTCAAACAAGTGATAAATAAAGATATAGTGTAAATTGAATGACTAAAGACGAGGCAAATACCGTAGACAAACGAGTCGATGAACAAATCTTTTGAACGGTTCTTTTTAATGAACTGATTCTAAAGATTCAGTTCACTTAAAAGAACGGTCATGCCTATCACTAGGTGCAATTGGTAATTTGTTACTGTAAAGTTCATGAAGTTTCAGAATCTGTGCTTCGAGTTTTTGGGAAAAAGCAAATCATTTGAACAGATCTCTGGTCGTTGTGACAAATGTACAAAAGCCAGGAAAACAATCACATATTTCCAAACAACCACATTAGGTAAGGAGAGACCGGATGGAGTTCAGCTGCAGTTGAGAGGCACGGGCACATTATATCATAATTGATATTTAATTAGAGAGAGAGCCAATAGCAGGAGGCCTGGCAACGTTGAAAATGGTCATAACCCCACTGACTATGCATGAATATCAAACACGAGAGCAGAGGCCATATTAGTTTCACCAAGCAACAGTGGAACTATCAGAAGAAACAAAACTGTCTCTATCAAAATCATATTGAAGAAGTGTTTTGTTGATGTTGTTTACATTAGATGCTCCTAAATATAACCACTGTATGTAATCTAGTTAGTTAATTGTGTGAAAAGCACGGCCTATACAAATCAAGGATAGTCACGGTTTTATTGGTCAATGAAATTTCCATTTGATGAGGAATATTGTAGATGGGTATAGTCAAGGATTATGGGAATCTGTGCATCTGTTTTAGGGCTGGATGTGTTTGTTTATAGAGAGGGAGATTGGAGGCGGAATGTGATGATGTCACCCAGGGCCACGGTTAGGAAGAGTTAGAGATGAAGATAAAGGAGAAGAACACTATGTTTTCTTTGTTCTTCGCCAGGTGCCAATCCTACTGTTACTAATCAAACTTGGCCATGCTCTAGTTATATTGTTTATAATATTATTATTTTTTGTTCATGTTGTTTTTGAAGCATGGTGAATCTAAAATGTGACCAGGTGCTGGAACATTATTTGATGACACATGTCTGTCAGCACTGATAATTTAGGGAAAAGGTTAGCCCTGTTTCTAGCCAACAGCAATGCCTTGATAAAGATGTTACTTCACACACTGCAGGCAAAAACCCTCGAGACCCTCAAACTTGACCCAAAACTTTCAGGAACTGTTGAAAGACCACTGGAAAGTAAATTCCAATGACAGTAATAGCAATAACATCATATGAGATAACCCTATTATAATTAACCCTATTAAAAGCTGAAGTTTGACCTCTCAACAGATGAAAAAATTATGATTCAGCCTCAACCAAAAGACAACTTTGAAGGTCCCATTCAATGAAAATCGTTGTGTTCCAAAATGCACATTTACTTCGAACATACATACATAAAAAAAAAAAAACATGGATTGCCCAGTGATGTTTAACTCCTGTGATTGTATTTCTCTGCCACATAACTTGCTTTAGTTTCCCCGAATACCACAGTTCATTAATACATTAAACTAAAAGGAGAACTAGTCGTATTAAAGAAAGAGATCCCGTAACTGATGATTAACTTATATGTTGGCAAAATAGTCAAATTAAGACCATAAACAGCAATGGCCAGGCGGTAAAAAGAACAAGTTAAATTTTAAAATGTTGTAAAAGAAGGGGGGAAATCTAGACGTGGAAATCACTGTATTATAAAAAGAGGATTAAGGCTTGTTGGTGTTCAATAAAGAAAAAGGCTCTCATCAAATCACAAGCTCGCCTCGGGTTGTTGGGAGCTGGAGCTGATCCCAGCTGACATTGGCAATCTTTGCAATGTGGCACTTGCAGTGCTTAATGGCTGTTAACTTTTGTAAATGAGTTCAAGCAAAGGTCCTTTTTATCTGTCATTGTTAACGTTAGCCTCTACCAAAGAACTAAAACTGTCCATGGTGTTCATATCAAGTTAGTGCTAAACATTTGCAAAGGGGTTAAGGTTTAATAATGAATCTACTGTACTTGGAACAACAAAATGAAGCAACTCCCATCCTCAATATAATTTGTACGACTGGTCATTGGAGGCGCAACTGAGTCACCTTGAATAAGAAGAAAAAAATTAATGATGAAAATGACATTTTCTATTATGCAAATGTTTTATAATATAAGTAGCCTATATCTATTTCTGAATGAGAAAAGCAACTAGTATACAGTTAAACCTAATTGTTTAATTTGTCTCAGTTATGATGCAACTTTGGGTTTGGGTGCAGAGATATGTTCCCATTGACTCTCGTTAAAAGTTTGACATGCACAGTAGCTTCTCTTTAATGCAAAAGATTGGTAGGGTAGTTAGGGTGTTTATTTTCAGTGCTAATGGAGGAATCCACCTACTTTGTACTATATGCTTATTTACGTAGTTGCCTCCATGTCCTTGTGTGACTAAGCAATCACGCTGTGCATCTTTCTGTTGCAGTAGACTGACAACGTTATTTTTTTTGTTTTGTTTTTTAAATATATAAATGTGAGCTAATTCTCCTCGGATGCCTATGCACTTTGATCAACCAAAGGCAAACATGTCTCACGCAGTTCAACATACGGACAAATGTTGGCACACAATGCTGACATTATCTCATTACATCCAATGCCTGCTCCAAATTTCCAACATACATACAAACACATACAGCTTTGAGTCAGAAATGGAGGCTGTTGAGTGTAAGTTCTGACGGCAAGTATCTTTTGCACCAGGGGAGTAATTGTGATTGGCGGGGAAAAGACTTACACAACCATCCACACAAGTTCTTGGCTGCTGTCCAATTAAAGCCCAACAGTCTCACTGCCGACACAACCCCCAATTACAGCGACAGAGCTCGACTGGTCAGAGGAGCTGCCACCTCTTCTCTTCTAGTTGCAAGAAATAGCAAAGTCAGAGACAATGTGTGCTGTCCTTAGCTGCTTGGAGGTGTCAGTCGTTGTTGCGGGAGAGGGCGAGATGAACACTGAGTCCCAGCTAAAAGAATCACATTAATGTCAATCAAAGCAGAATAAGATGATTAACAAAATTACACATCTAATTTCCCCCTTGGATGAATTTCAATATTAAAAAGCCAGCTGCCTATTTTCAGGACAGCAATGTGTTGACATTAAAAGGTAATAACATTCCACACGTTTTTTAGCACTGGAGGATGGAAAGAGGGATGCACTGAATTGGTGCAGATAATACACATCTATACATGTACTTGTATTAATGAAAATACTCCCTGAGTGTGTGGTGTACAGTTTGGCAGATAGCGAACAGTTCAGGCTAACAAATCAACATCAATGTCATGTAGTAACCTTTAAATGACAAAGTATAGAAAATTTCAAAGCGATAATATAATATACTGAAAGGAATATATTTTAAGTGATATTACTGCAGATATGACACATTTACTTATTTGTGTCTTTTCATCAAATTGACGTTATTTGCATGCATGCACCCCACTGCTCCTTGAGGCTAAGGTGTGCACAGCAGAAGCAGCACATTTACCTTCTGGAGCTGTGTGGTCTACAAAATTGTCTACGAGAAAAGGGGCAGCCTGGCACTTACAACATGAGCAATATGATTAAATATCCGAAAACATACATTTGTGGGCAAACTTTGGGGTGACGTCATGCTCGTCCCGGCAGACATGTGTGTTGTGTTGGCAAGTGTGCAACACGCATGGGATGGACACTGAGAAAGAAAAACAAAAAACAATAAAAACAAGGGGCAGGCTTCGAGCACAGCCCAAACTCCAGCTCAAATTGAAAAAACAAAGAGTTTATTCGAGTGCACGTATTTGCACGTGCCCCATGCACGAGCTTGACACAGGGACCGCAGTTACGCTTTAGGCCAGAGGTGGCAAAACGTGAAAACTCCGCAAAGCATTGTTAAGCAGGCTGTAATTTCGGAATTGAACTATTTTCCAGTCACGTTCACAGTTTTAGCACTACATTGTGTTCTGCAAATAAATTAACATTTAAGTCCTCAGTCGATGTCAAAATGTTTGCACGAACATTAATAACACTACTTGACACACAGGCACATTTTGATTCAGTTGCCTAGTTTCATTTTATTATGTGTTGTAATAATCAGCATTTGATGACAGCAATTGAGAAACATGAGCACTTTATACTTGAATTGGACTAAACAGTGGCTATACCTATGTAAAAATCTTACATTTTGTAACAAGCAACATACCGTACTGTATTTTGTTCAAAAGAGGCCATATTAGTTTCATTAAGGCCACTGATCAGGGTGCGTTTTTGTGTGAAAGCATGAGACACTGTGCAATGTCGCCTTGGAAATAATATTTTTTGTTGATTTGCTTTTGACTGCCACACAACTGTAGTAAATAATGATGAAGATTAAGCCTACTGTATTTGAAATCCATCCATAGTTATGAAAGTTTGTGGGCTGAACTGTGCTTGTTAGTTTATATAAACTTATATACCGATATAAAAGTCCTGACAGATCAGCTCTAAAGATCACAGTGCAGTAGTCCAGAACTGATGTTTGCTTGTTTGTTTTTTCAGGCACAATATCCACACAAAATAGTATTCCTAAAATAGTATTCCTACTCATCGCACTTGCTACTTGATTACCTCTTCCAAGTAGGTCATGTTTTCACTTGTCTGTCCTTCTTTCCAGAAACTGTTGTCATCAATCCAACAAACACTTTTATTCACGTTTCTTTAGGCTTTGGATGCTTTATTATTGACTTAATCAAGTGTGTCTGTTCGTTGTTGTACTGCTGTTTGCCTTATTCAGTAGAAATCGGATTGAAGCTATATTTGTCCAATAGGACTTTTAACACAATCCCATATTTTGATTGATGTATTCATTTTTAAGTCTCCATTCACCTACTAAAGCCGTATTTGCTCTGTTTATGCTAATGCAAATGCACTCTGCAGTTGTTGTAGTAATCAAATTTAGAATTAAATTGCTTGTCTTCAGTTTTTGAGCATGGCAAGCATTATTGGCTTGCGTCTCAGTATATTTAAAATAATATCTGCTATGGTTGAACATGTGCACTACATTGTCTGTTATTTGTTATAAAAACATATTTGGGATCATCTTGATGATCCCAAATGCATTTGTACTCCAAATGTGAGCTTTTTCATTATGCATTCAGTACAATGGACAAAACCATTGCTGAAGTATTTCAGGCCGTACTAGACCATGAATAGTCAGGGTATTTTATTGATGACATGAACTTGATGTTGTCACTGCAGAGCACACTTCTCGGAACTTCATTATAACTTGGTAAAAAACAATCTATGTTCCATTATTGACAATTGGTGGAATGCCTATTTTGGGAACTTAGCCTTGGGCAGGGAAAGCAGCAAAATCAGAGAAGGGAACAATGACAATATTTAGTATATACAAATAATATTTACCATCCTTCAAACTTTTTTATATCATACACTGAATTAATATATACAGTACTACTGTACAAATAATTAGTCTCATATCATTAAAGTACATCAAATTTGTGGTATATAGTAGAACAATAATATACTAGTATATTATAGTAGTATTCGCAATGTCGACCCTTTGTCAGAATGTTTGCCAATTCGTTACAAAAATATAGAAAACAACCTGAATCATAAACATGACCGTTAGTTAAACCCAAAATATCTCTTCATCATTTTAAAGCCAAGTTGTTTTTTGCCCAAAAACTTTTCAGACCAGTTTTAAATTGATTAATACTGGGGTAGAACAGTACGGGTATGTGGTAAACACGTTGCCTAACAGTCACAACACACATTACGGTTTAAAACAATCTATTTAGCATGTGAATACATGTGGAGATGCATCACAATATCATTTATGCATAATATTATTTGGGATGATGAATAATGCATTTGCTCAAATAATATCATGTTTGTCTGGACTTGTGACAGCCAAATAGTGAGTCGCAGAGATAGAAAAGAACAGGTTGAGGATTGTGTGTTGTTGTTTTTTGTGGCCCCTGCCTCTATGCGAGTTGCCTCAACATGAGTGCAAAGCCCTGCTGGTGCTGGCTGGTTGTAACTCACAGCATGGAACGAAGCCCAATTATGCATCTTACATTCTTGTTTTGTTTGTTTATTGTCACTTTGTAACATCTATGCTCAGTTGTGGTGTTCCTTTGTTTCCTTTTGAACCAGGCTGATGGACCAACCGGCACCAGCAAACTTCCATCACTGGTTGTTCTGTCCCTACTCAAGAAGTGACCCGACTACATAGACAAACCTAACAAATTAAGTTTGTGTACTTTACCTTTATTTTTACAGTCAAGAGAATTAGCTCTTAAGAATCCATCTGATATCTGTTGCGAAACCTTTGTCCCCAAAACGTGATGGTAACTGATCGGTTACATTTTTGTGTGTGGGGGGCTATGTGGTACAACCCATACTGCCTTGTTTATATTGACCTTTTCTTGAGCCGCACCATCATCCATCTCCACCCGTTAATGTATTAGGGTAGGTAGTATCAGCGAAGGTCATTTGGCAACAATAAATGAGGCCAATTGAAGCGTCTGAAACAGCAACATCTGTCATATAGTGGGAGTAAAAACTCAATATTATTATTAATAAATATCTTACCCCTTTGATACTGTAAATGTTGGTTCTGAAGCATAATAGAGCATGCAAGTTAAACTGTTATAAAGCAGTGTCATTATAGCCTGGAACCCAAACTCATCGCTGTACTGTTTAAGTTGTGTGTGGAGCGAGTGAGTCAATCATTATTGTCATAATTATTAGCACCACTAACAGCTCTTTCAGATCAACATTTATGAGCATTTTAATACACTGTATTTGTCATAATGTTTTTTGCTTGTGGAAAACCAACACTGTGAATCAGAGCCCTGGTGTTAAGGCCAATACATATTTGATTCAAAACATTAGAGAATGGGCAAAAGGTCCAAGATGATGTGCATGAATGTTTTGTTTTGCTTAAAACACAAAGACAATTAGTTTGCTTTCATGGAGGACCAAGGTAATAAGAAAATATTCACATCTGAGAGGCTACAAAAAGTTTTGGATATTTTAAATAGGGGATAACTGAACAACAGTGATTGTATTTTAACATAAAAAATGTCATTTAACAACTGTACATTGCAACTTAGAACAAGTAACTTGTAAAACAATAAAACACTCTATTTCTATACTGAAATAATAAAAATAATGCAATGTGAAGGTAAGTCACGTGATATATGCTGAAGGCTTGCTTAATTAACCCCTGGGCGTTATTTGACCATTTTTTGGCTTTTTGTTGGTTCTGACCAAGCCATTTCAAAATAAAATAACGCCCAGGGGTTAAGTTGTGTACATATTTTTTCCCAAAACTTAAGAGTCCACGTGAGGTGCATTATATCCATTTTGCTACATTATTATGAATGGTAAATGGGCTTGCACTGTTGAGCACTCGTCATTCACTCACTGATGACGTGGCATCAGGAGCAACTGGGATTTACACTAAGTATCTTGCTCAAGGACATGGTCACAGAGTCAGGATGGAAACCCCAAGCTTTGGGGCTGGGAGACATGCACTGTACTGCCAAAACATTTATTGTTCAGATAGAATATCCGTAAGCTTACCCTAAAAAAGTAGAAAGAAAAAATGTATCGACAAGATGGTTTTATACAAAATGATGAGAGTGTATTCGTTTGGTCCAGTGGGAACAATTTAGAGTCTATACATTTGAGAAAAGGTCAAATTATATCTGGGTAATTGCCAATCTCTGTCGACTCTGCAACGTTTGCATTCGGAAAGCGATTTAATCTAAATTCATAACAGTCTGCAGATACCTAATGCCACTCTACCTTAAATTATCTTCATTGAGTAAGGAATTTTAAGGGACTGATTTACTAAAGGTTTGCACGTGCAAAAAATGGTGCAATCTTGATTGCTCAAACACATGTGCAAGCTGATCTACTATCTGTTTGCACCTAGGATCGGTAAGTTCATTTTGCTCATTATGGAAACATTAATATTAACTTAATATTAAATTATTATTAAATAATGGCAATAGATTTCTTTTCTGTAGCCATTTTATTCTTATTTCCAATTCAATTACTTTAAGCTTCGTTTTTGCACTTGGTGTGCTGTCCCTAATTTTCAGTGGTGAAAATCACCAGAACTACCTAAAGTGCAATACCTTCTTTTAAAGATGGCCGTCTCCACAACTTTCACAACTGTTTCCAACATCGCCAGTAATCTGTTAGAGGGACTAAACATACAATTTAGGGCATGCTATTTGGGAATCCTAAGTGAAAAGTAAAAGTTAGCAATCTTAGTAGATAACACAACACGTCCACCAACAGCTCACACAATCTGTTTGAGAAAACACACAACTTATTTGGGATCATAGTAAATCACTCCCTAATAGTTTAATAATGTCTAAAAAGTTTCCCAAAAAATAAAATGACAGCAAAATAAGAATTTGTCATTATGGGAAATAGAGACCTACTGTAATCATTATGAGTCTCTTCTGTAAGACAACCTAATAAAAAAATATATTTTAAAAATGAAAGAACAAAAGAAAAAAAAGATCACCAGCGCATTAAGCATTGTGTGAGGCAATTACTTGTTTTTCTTTTGTCCAACATTTTTTAGTCCCATCCAATAAATGGAAAATGATCATCATAGACTAGTTTCTGTTACAAAGCAAAACTACTGGAACAGATAAAAACATCAGAGAGAGAGAGAAAAAAAGTGAAATCCTGTACATACTATGATATCACAGATTGTGCCTTAATGGCGATTTAGTCACTCACAAAACAGACATGGGTCAAAGCCTACTCAAACTTCTTAGTGGAATTAAGCAGCAGCCTTGCCACAGACATCTCTGCGGGAAATTAAGATATTCACAATTAGTCTGCTTCCTCTTTGATCATGACGACTGACAGATCTGTGGCAGACTGTCGGCATCTTGTTTTTTTGTTTTTTTTTAATAAACAAATGAGTCATTCTGCTTGGTCTCCTATCTCTGCAATCTTAGCTTGAGGCTGCATTCGGCAAAAATAAACAGGAAGGAAGCAGCAATTGAAAAACATTTGGCATTACGGAGCGATTAAGATATTAAAGTCGCAATATGTAATCATTTACTCTTTAATTTGTCATAACTTTGAAAGCTAGTTTAATGGCAACTTAGTAATAAAGGAAAGTGTCTCTATTATTGAATAATGCCTTCTACTTTAGTGGTCCAATATTAGTGGACTTGCCAGGACACTTCTTGTATTGTTAGCTCAAATGCTAAGCATTGATGGTACAGAATGTTTGTTTTCTTATGTTTACATTTTGTCCAACAAGACATTGTAACACAAACGTGTGAATGTACGCCATTCATTGGCTTGACTTCTTTGGCTTCTGTCTGTGTCTTGTAGAATTACTACAATTTGCTTATTGAACCCAAAGTTATGGCCTTTGAGCAAAAAAAACCCAAAAAGTTTCTGTATATGTTAACGTTCCATAATTCTCAGGCACACAAAAAGAAAAAAAAGTGAACATTGTTTCTGCAGATTTTTCTCATTTTCTCTCACCATTTTTTCTATTGAGATGTCACATGCAGGAAGCTGGACACTAGCCGAGCTGGCTTTGGGCAAAAATTCGAGTCCACCACTAATCACCATTAAATCACATGCACTGAATATATTTACAAGTTAATAATAATAATAATAATAATAATAACAATGTTGATGACATGGTTCAGTGGTGGAGTGGTGGTCTCCATCCGTGAGGTTGTGGTTTCAACCCTCACCCCTGGTGACCATGTTGGAGTGTCCTTGAGCAAGACACTGAACCCCCCAAACATCCTTATTTGACAGAGACAATGCAGTCAAACACAGTTCCAAACTTGTAGCTGATGTGATGCATAATACTAACGCTAATTTTCAACTCTAGTGCCCAGCTGGGCTCTTACACAACATTGCAGTACAATATAAAATTAAACTACACATCAATTAAAATGGCCAAATCACACAGTTCAATATCAATATTCCAATGTTGCATTTACTGTGTATGATATAAAACATTCACTCAGTTGCAACATCACAGTACAATATACAATCAGTTTAAAAATAAATAAAGACAACAAAAACATACCATATGATTTAGTAATACCACACAAAAGACACAATATTTACAGATGAGTCCAGTTTTGCTTTTTCTTTAATCAAGCTTTAGTTAATTAGTTAATTTAGTTAATATTAATAAATTCATATTGTTACTTCCTCCATGGAATGATTTTAAATAACATGACAGGACAATAGACAGGATGTCTGTATTTTCTTTGACCGAGCCATTATTTATTAAAGTAGCATTAAGGAACTTTTCAACCTTCATAAAATATTTTCATAACTCTTCTGATGAAATATCGACTTAAAACTAGTTAATTGGTACCTTTGCCATGGCCTGAGGGGGTCTGTATCATTTTTACTGGCACTAAGCAACTTTGAGGAGGACAGTAGCAACACTGCCACACAAAAAAACTACAAATATGCTGGCTGCGTTATGGCATTTGTCAAAAGCTACCCTGGAAGAAAAGACAGTCAAGGATCAATATTGGCCCATAATTCTCTTGCTGGAGTGAGCTAAAAAAAAAAAAACGACGCAATGCGCTTGTCCTCATAGGAAATGTGGTCTTCCTTCAGACATAACAATACCACTTTTGTCCATATGGAGTCGCCATAATCAACGTAAACTGAAAGTTCCCTAGTGTTGCTTTAAGTCTGTGTTTCTGTTTGTGGCATGCCGATGAGGTAGATTAGGTCATTGGCATGAGCAAATTACTGTATTCTCCATGTGAGCACCGTTTTTTTTTCCAACTATATTTTACGCCATTTAAAAATGCAATATTAAACTGTGCCAACTGCTGTTGTATAATATGAGAATTATCACAAAAATCTTCTTTAAACTGCAGAGACCCAGCTTGTAACAATAGACAGATAGATATTAATGGCAGATTTAACAATATGGCTTTGACATGCATGTGTCCTTGGAAATGATCAGTTTTTCTTCTTTCTGTAAATCATCTGCTCAGACATTACATTCATTACTCAAAGTTGTTGACACTCTGTATGGTAGAACAAAGTGTGACTGCCTCGTGCCATGACTGTGTTGTGCGTCTTTGCCTGCCTACGATACATGTGAACATCAGAAGGTTGGTCTGAAGTGCGCCTAAAGTGGTTTAACGACTAATCTGGTGATGAAAACAGAAACAATACTTGTTCAATATATGTCTTTATAAAACCTGTTTTATTGGTAAACGCCAAACTTTTTAACAGCACATGCAGGAGAACTCCGGTTGTTAAAGTCATATAGAATAGACCACCAAGGTTATGATCAGACAGTGACAGCATACATGTAGAAAAGTGACATGCTTTTCATTGGACAGCGACAATATCTTTATGCGTTGCTGAGGACATTTTAACCGGGGGCACTTTATTCACAGGCTGCGTTTTTCAACCCACAGTTGCCTATTTTACTGCAGGAGATTTTATTGTAGATTGTATCTTGGGATAGACAGTTTGAGCAGGTTTTGAAATCCCCAATGGGAAATGTCAGAATCCAAAAAAGGGGAAGAAAAAAAAATACTACCTATATTCCCCGTTTGTCTTTTCGAAAATGTATTAAATTTTCACTGTGTCCACTCTTGCAGTGAAACATTATGTCTTGAGGGTAGCTGTCAAAATTCAGATGTAGAGATGACAACACTAGCTGGGCTCATTCCCCACCTCCCTGTCTGTGTTCTTTGCGTTTTCATGCCATGCCTTCCAGTGACACCGCTTCCTCCTTCACCAGTGAACCTCAAAGAAAGAGTGCCCCACTGTCTGGTTGGCATCGTCAGTAACTTGAAGCAATCAATTCTTTTGATGGTGGTCCACTGTTTAATGCCCTGTTTTGTTTTGTTTTGCTCCATAGCCAATCAAGCCGCAACCACCCCATCTCCTCATTGCCAAAACCTGCAATATCCCTTACATCTCCTGTTATTCTCAAAGCTCATGATGTCATTGACTTCCATTTGGAGCTCAGTTTTTCTTTTCAAAGTGTCTGGAAGAGATTGTAACAGCACTGCAATTTTTAGATTGATTATTTACGCTCTAATATAAGAAAACAAGCTAACGACACTGCATGATCTTTGAAGGACAAAGACAAAAAATAGCTTTGGAACAACTTTCTTGGCAATTGTGTCAAGTTGGCAGCACTGCAATGCAGCAAACACTTAAACTGGGGCATTAAAATTCTGCCAAGGCCCTACGTGTTATCTGCTGTGTGACGGGTTACCGAGGGTGATGTTAAACCACTGTGTAGCAGAATGGTGTTCAACTAAGGCATGCTTGTACCGTTTCTGATCTTCTTTCCGTTGTTGTGCCAAGAGATCATCTGAATGAGTAACTTTTATATCTACCTTTGCCAGAAGCAGACAAATGTGTGAACTTTACCTGAACTGTTTCACTGCAGCACGTTATAGTGAGATACTAGCATTACATTCTTCCATCCATCCATTTTCTTAAGCGCTTGTCCTACGTCCTTCAAATAAAGCCACAGAAGCAATGCGTGTTTTATAAAATGCTTGCTCCAAGCAAGTGGATACAGAATTTGAAATTGTGCTTCCTTTAGAACTACATATGAATGTTGTGTGTGAGAGGCTATTGAGCTGAAATGCAGAAAAATATTGAGTGGTAAACTCTTATAATGGATCATTTAATTATTTCTCAATTAAAATAAAACAGTTTTAGTGGCTAAATGTTATGTGTCATTAATTTCATTGGCTGCAGGCTTAAATTTGGCTGTAAAAAGGTGAATTGAGTTTGAAATTCCCCATTTCTGTTATTATATAAGAATTTAAAACATTGTGTGCACACTGAAATTAAAGCACTTAATGAGACTGAATGGTCTGTTTTAGGGTTGTTCGATACCACTTTTTTATAGACCGATACAATACTCAAATTTTCAGTACTCACCGATACTGATGCCAAGTACCGATACAATTAGTACTTATGATACATAAAATTTCCCCAAAAAACAAAAACCTATATATCCCAATTATAGCAAGTTTCCTTAAAATTGCTTGAAATGAATGCCAATTACATTCTTCAATTTGCTCATAAAAGTCATTTTGCATAGAGTACACAATAAAATGGATTTCAAAACATAGATAAATAAAATAACACCAATAATCCAGTGGCCAGGTAAAAAAAAGTCCCAATCAAAATATTATGGGTTAGGGTACTCAAGTAATTAAAAGTAATTTAAAGTACACAACAACAAAAAAATAAGACATTTTCACTGAAAAAGAAGTTGGCTCAAGGGATTCCTTTTTTAATCAACAGTTTATTTTTTTCAAATTGTACACTTAAATTATACGCCAGCGTAGTGATTGTGCATTTATGAATTTGGAGCATCGACCGGTAATAAGGCAAATTAAAAAGAGTATTTTTAAGGCATTTTATTCTTTCACGATACAGGTAAAACATAATAATAATAATTCTGTGATGAATGTAACTTGTGATGAATCTGCAGACACGAAACACATTATCTACTGGAGTATTATTGCCCTACAGGCCACATCTTAAAATCGGGAGCCAGTTGAAACGTAACATGGCACTGGCGGCAGACTTCACATCACGCTAAATACATATTCATGTATTAAGTTGTTCGCTCCATTCATGGCGCCTTAGGCATAAATGCGGCAACTTACCCCCCACACCAGCCGCGACCCGGCCTGGACCAGGTTGAGTGGAAGTGGGGCGGGAGTGGCTGTTCCCCTGCGGAAACCTTGTTCGTCGTCGTTGCCATTTCTGATCTTGCCCCTTCGATTTGTCTTTAATTCCTTCATTCCCGCTGCTTCAATCAAATAAGTAACATCTGCTTCTTCTTCCTTCCCTTGCGTTGGTGACGTTAGTGGCCAAATTAAAAGTAGCCGTGTGTCCGCTACACTAAAGGCTTGAATAAACGAGTACTCGAGGCAGGAAAAAGCCCTCAGATTTTTCGGACTCGATGTAACTGTGGCGGTCAATAAATGCAAAAGAGCCGGGACCAATACCAGTATTGATAACCGCCGCGAGTACCGATACTATGAAATACTGTATATATGGTATCGACCCGATACCGATACCTGGTATTAGTACTCGCCCATCCCTAGTCTGTTTATATCAAGGTGTCGAATACATTTGCTATATTAGCTGTGGAAATTCCATTATAGTCATCATCAGCTCAACATATTGCATTCATTATCTAATCTCAACACTTACCGGTAGTCATGTATAAAATAGTCAAACCTGGCATTTTGACTGGGCTTTTAATATCCACTGGATATAGTCATAGTTCTGCCATTTGTATATTCTCATCACATGCTTCACCGATGATAATATGAATACAATAAATACGACTGACCTTCAGCCTTGTGCATAAAACATAGCGACACATTCTGTTTGGAAGTAATTGATAAGTGTTGACAGTGTGGAGGTCATGACTTCATGGAGCAATAAGTGGCATCAACTCAAGACCTTAAGTGGCTATTTACGATAAACTTCAGATGCGTCACTATTCAACCCTTCTCAGCTATGAATGTAATCGGAAGACCAAAATAAAAAGGCAACCGAGCTCTTTGTCACCTTGGGGACAATCTACGATATTAATATCCTAAATTGCTTGCATTGTGGCCTAGTGAGCTGTTGCCCCACCAGAACCAGCAAATGAAGCTTCAGTTAAAAAAATTAAAATAAAAACTTCACTTCTCATTACCACCATCTCAAGCACTGAAGTGGAACACTGGTACGAATGATTTTTCGATCAATTATGATTATTTGGCCTTGGTTGATCTACTGTACATAATTTTACAATTGCATTGTAAATGTGATGTTCCAAATTGAATGTAGAAATCTCATGAGGTAGTTACAATTTGGCATTGATCAATGTTTATCAGACATTCGACCATTGGCACCAGGTCAATGCGAGGGCATCACCACACCACTGGCGGTGGTCACCCCATTACATGATTAAAGCCCCCCCACCCACCCCAAAAAAATACTGACAAAGTACAAATATTTTGAAATATTTGTGTAGCTATTTTTTGATAAGCAACTGACTAACATGTCTGGTTAAAATGAGTAAAGTTGATTCCGGCCCGCTTTTTCAGCGAATGCTTTATGCCACGAAGCTTCGTAAAAAACACGGAATGAAAAGGACATCTGTACTGATCTGATTCAATGGACGAAATGTGCTTCAGTCAGTGCGCAGTCCGTGTATTTTTTCACGGCTTTGCGTCATATAGCCCTCGCCGAAAAAGCGGGCACTTTGCTAAAAAGGTCAACAACGGAGAGATGTAAATGCCCACCTCTGGTTTTGTTTGTTATTCCAGTCTGGGGTACACAAATCTTTATCCACAGACTCTCTGTAAAGGTTTGATATTTGCAGTAGCTCGTCTTCAGTGCAATAGAAAAGATTCCGGTTTCCTCCTTAGGCTGGTCACCATTCAATTGCAGGGTATACTTTATTATGTGATGCAATCAAATTACGCACATTTTGACATTCACACCATCAGCACAATTATTGAACAAAAAAAGCCTTGCAATCCCTTGTCACTATTTTTAATCTGTTCCAGTCTGGACCTTTGTCCTGTTTTTAAATTAATTTTCAAAAAGAACATTTTGATGAAACATTGGCACCCAGTTTAAATATGAAAGTCTTTGATCTTATTTGCCCAGATAAGATTGCAGAAGATGAAATGCATGCAATAAAAACAACAGCTGGCTAGTATGATGCAACGCAAAACAATCACTCCCACATCGGACTTCATTGCAGTGACCAACGCTGTTGGGTTCCATCATTTGGGGTGTTGCAAGAAGCTGAACTGTTGCCTACTTGTGCTATGGTACCATTCGATGGATCATCCCACAGGTGCCACATACCAATTTGTGCTTCCTTTTCATACTATACCGAGATAATTACGAGGAACCTCAGGCTCACATATTACAGTTGAGTGTCCTGCATCTTGCAGTAAAGTGTGTAATAGTTTTACAGGAGAATGTACCCTCTACTTTAAATAAGAGTAACCCCTGTGAGCTTTTGATGCCTCCAAAAACATCCATATAAGGTTTGATCAGCAGTAGCACTCCAATCGATCCAATAATAAAAACAAAAATTCTTCCAATTGTTAGGTATTATGATAATTATTCATCTGTAAAAACACAGATTCATTTGTTACTACTAGTGATGGGTGAAACAACACAATCTTGATATCGATAACTTTTTCTGCCGTTTTTTTTCTCTGCCAAGTTTTCATTTTATTTCACCCCAATCAAACAAATGACAACAAATGATGTGCTTTTTTCATGGCGCATTATTAATAACAAATTACATTACTTGATTTTTATGCAGGATATGTAAAAGGGTAAATCTCGGAGCCACACTTGAACTTTAATTGAAGTAGTTACAACTAGCCACCATTACATCAAAAACAATGAAATGAGCGTCAAGTGTCAATAATGACACCGCAGATAAATAAGTTACGTACAAATTAATTACATTAAATGTGATTTAATGATTGTTAAACTGTAAAATAATAATATTAATATAATAATATATTTGGAAAATGTTTTTACTTTTAATTATTTTTCTTTCTTTGAATTTTTGAATGTTTTATTTGTTGTCAAATCCGTTATACTGCGTTATAGCGAGAGAACACTTATTAATTTCTTGAAATATGTCCTCCTTTTTGGCCTGAAGTAGCCACCCTATCTCCGAAGTAAGTGGCTACTGGTTAGCATGCAGCTAGCTGTTAGCATTACCTACGGATGCCTGGCTGGTAGCTGAAAATTAGTTTGACAGCTGGAAACTGGCTTACTTGAATTGTTTTTCAATATTCTGGACCAAAGCCACTTTGTAATTCTCCATGTTTAAAAGAAGGGAATGTGCCTTAAATTACAAAATGTCAATCATAGCCCTTTAGATTGTAGGAACACAACTTTAAGCCCTTAGTACCTTGTTATTTTAGTTATTTTACACATGGACCATGTATAAAATGAGAATGTTTCTGCCTCAGTTGTGTTCCTAAATCCTAAACGGCTATATTAGACATATTGAATAGATTTTTTGTTTTATGGGGAAAAGCATTTTACAAAATAAATGAAGACAAAGTACTATTTATCTCATTTTTTTTTTTTTTTTTTGCTGATCCAACAAAAACGATTCGAATCGTAGCTCAAATCCGTGATCTGATCTGAACCGTGACTTTTGTGATCCGTTGCACCACTAGCCTCCATCTTGTCCTGCCTGATACTTTGATTCTGCGTGTAACCAGTCAAAGCGGCAAGAGCGAGCGTGCTCCGGGCACAGCCATTGCATTACAAGCTGAATAACCCAACGGCACAGCCCAACAAAACTGTGAGTTTCTGAACGGTTGGAGTGTAGCAGAGTACGCTCAGGGTGCCTTTTCAAACACACCCTTAGTATCGCTACTTTATGAGCGTTTACCCGATTGATACTTATGAAACTACTGATATATTGATACACCCATTACTACTCACTATACTAGCATACTACCGATTCCAAATTTTAGCAAATCCACCTAAAACTTCCTACCACGTTTAACACGGAATGTTTTTTGAAGGATCCATGATCCAAGACATCAACATTCGCTACTTCCACAACATTCAAGGATTACTAATATGTTTGTTTGTTTTTTTTCATCATGGTTTGTTTGTGAGCGAACAGTGCTCCAGAGGAACTGGGCTGCTCAATCACTGCTGATTGTGAGTGTGATTCACACTAAGTCTGTCCATTCAGGAATATTTTAAACTTCACTTAAAATTGACACACGGGTGTTTCCGATGTATCATATGTGCAAATAAATGTGCAAATATCAATGATAAAACTAATGGTGTACAAATGAATGGTAATTCAGAATAGGACTTAAAGTGTAGTTACAATAGCTGCCATCAAGGATCCAATCGTCTACATGCCACAGTGCGGGAACTTCTAAGGGGCATTCCACCCATTCACCCGGGTGCGAGCCCCACAAGATTATGGACACTTGAGCTGTTTCTAATATTTTGAATATACAAAAAGCAATATTGCTCATATTTGATTGACACTGTCAGAGGGGTATAAATGTATCAGCATGTTTATTTTTTTGCCAATGTAGTCTCAACTCAATTGTATTTATTGTGCGCTTTCACAACAGCCACAGCTTTAACAAAGCGGTGTACACAAAACATAAAATAATAATCATAGAATCATAAATAACCAAACAAATGCTTCTTCTCCAGTCAAAATACACCATCGCTCCCTTCACACTGGCACTTGTTTATTCCCTCTTGTTGCACATTTTGTTTGAAGCTATTCGAGATAAGCAAGAGTAGCAATCAAATGTATTGTGCATAGCACCATATTCGTAGTGACATGATATGGCTGGTCTCAAAGCGTAGTTGAAACTGAAGAGGTGTTTAATGTCAAAGTTCATCCAGGTAAGCTAGTGCGCAACTTGTTACATATTTCAACCTCTTACCTTCACCGATTGCTTTGTGGGGACTAAACTTTGCCATTTGCCAGTATTGAAATCTTCTGTAAAGTGTTCCAGCAAATCCGAGATTCAATATTCCTATTTCAAACTGCCAGGTTGTGTTTATTATTAAAGTGCAGGCTTCAGTGTATAAACATCTGACCCTGAGAGATTTAAGAGATGTATGTCTCATGAAATCACTTATGGCCATTTTCTATGAGGAACAGAGAAATATATTAAAACGAAAAAATGCAGTTCTGTTTCTGGTTTTTATTTACACTGCAGGTCTAGTGCCCAATTCTGATTTAGCGACTATATTCAAGTGCTTTTTTTTGGTCGTCTCTATTTACAGTACATATCGATTGCATTTGGATTTGCAGAAGTCCTGATTCGGATTTGAGTAGATTACATTCCAGTTTGTTTTTTACACTTCCCTGATGCATATCCGAGTTAAGTCACTTGGAAGCAAAAATCTGGAACTGTAGCTGTCTAATCCATGGAGTGGAATTACAGCAGAACTGAAATGCCCAAGACTGAAATGAATTGAGGACCTTAACACTGATTAAAAGATCCTCGTGGTTGTGAGCAGTATAAAGTATTATGCTTCATGGGGTGCTCAATTCATCATCTCTCTTTTACAACACCACCAATGTTATTTTATCCATCAGCATATTATTAATATTAAATATTAGACCATTTCCATCAGCTATGTGTTCCAAGACACAGCAGCCAGAAAGAATCAAAAGGTTAATTAAAAGGTTAATTATCTCAATTCGCAGCTACAACCGAACGTCTGATTCATGTTTACTTGGATATTCTCAATGTTATGCAAGTTGTTGGAATACCTAAGAAGTGTGAAGTTATGCATGCATCTGACATTTAACAATGAGGGAAAGAAACTTTTTGTCATTTTAAATATGGTGTAATAAGGGAAAAATGGCTTTGTGTTTATTAGCAAGCCAGAATTGAATAATGCAACAGGCTTATGAGAAAAGGAAGGAGTTTGCATCAAGGGCAACACCGGTCGAGCGTAGAAGCTTGTTACTCATCATACGGAATAGTAAAGGGACTGCACATTTTCTGTGTGCGTATAATTTAACTGTCTTACTTTCTTTGTACTCTGAATTTCCAACTCTCCTGGTCCTTTCTCTGCTGTGTGTTGTGTTGTAGACCGACCTCGGTCTGAAAGCATGATTGGTATCAACCAATTTTTGTCTTACAGATTCTGCACATGCAAATATGTTATGTAATCAGGAAAAATAATCTAAGTCATTTCGTTGAGTTTCATGATCCTTATCAGGTTGTTAAGTGGGAGGGGGGACTCAGGAAAAATTACAAATACATTTCATGGGAAACTTTCTGTACAGCTGGGAAGGTTAGGAAATAGCGACTGGAATTTGGATGTTTCTGGGGTTGGTGAAGGACTCTGGTTGGTGGCCCGGTGGGTGGTGTCTGGTCGGTGCTGGATTTCACTTTCCTTTCTTTTCTTTGGTCCTTCCTCGGGTCTCCTGACGGCCTCACGGCTCTGGCTGGGTTCTGAAGTGTTTTTTTTTATAGGTTTTAGGTGAACTAATGAATACACACTCACACACATGCACGTGCACATATATATTTTTATTAATTCATTTTTATTTTGTATATGAGTATGTGTATTTAAAAATTAAAAAAAAAGAGAGCGCAACATGTCAAATCGGTAAAATTACCTAATGAACAATACTGAGCTCTCCAGAAAAAAAGAAAAAGAAATAGCGACTAAAGTGACTATTTTAACAAAAAGTGATTAGTGACAAATCTAGCGAGTGTTTACAGTTCATTGCAGATTGAGACTCCCTCTAAAGCAGTGTATGCTCGACACCAATTTATCATGTGACTTTTCCACGGGAAGAGAGATTAGAATTTAAATTGAACACGTTATAGCATAGTTTGGTTGGTGGCCAACAATTTAGTTTGCCATATATACTCAACAAAAATATAAACGCAACACTTTTGTTTTTGCTCCCATTTTTCATGAGATGAACTCATAGGTCTAAAAAAAAAAAAAAAAAGTTCTTCCAAATAAACAATATCACCATTTCTCTCAAATACTGTTCACAAACCAGTCTGAATCTGTGATAGTGAGCACTTCTCCTTTGCCGAGATAATTAATCCCACCTCACAGGTGTGCCATATCAAGATGCTGATTTGGCACCATGTTTAGTGCACAGGTGTGCCTTAGACTGCCCACAATAAAAGGCAACTCTGAAAGGTGCAGTTTTGTTTTGTTTGGGGGCTGACTGGACTCCCCAGACTCCAGACTCTGAAAACTGCACCTTTCACAGTGGCCTTTTATTGTGGGCAATTTAAGGCACACCTGTGCACTAATCATAGTGCACTAATCATAGTGTCTAATCAGCACCTGTGAGGTGGGATGAATTATCTCGGCAAAGGAAAAGTGCTCACTATTGCAGATTTAGACTGGCTTGTGAACAATATTTGAGAGAAATGGTGATATTGTGTATGTGGAGGTTTTAGACCTTTGAGTTCATCTCATGGAAAATGGAAGCAAAAACAAAAGTGCTGCGTTTGTATTTTTGTTTGAGCATATTGAACTTTTTTGCAAACTAGTTTGTTTCTATGTGCAGGAGCATGAAAGGGAGCACAATTGGCCCACAAGGCCTATTCTCAATCACCTGGTGGCATGTTGATCGGTGAAAGTGAACCCTCGGAACGCCTATTTTAACATCCGTATCCAGCTGCCCTGTGGACACACACGCACAAACAGTACACAATGCCCACAGAGCAGCCGTGGCCAAATATTTCCCACTGTGTTACAGCCAAGCTAAATAACCCTTCACAAAGAATTGCTGTATAATTGCATTTGCCCCGCTGGAGGCCTGCCAAAAGAGGAAACAAATTCACATTTATAACAACTCGAGCAGACCTCACACCTGAGAGTGAACACTGTTAGTTTGTTGAGATTTATAGCAAGAAGAAATGTGCTGTATGTATCTTTCTCAAGGACACAAGAGAACACAATGTTTGCCAATCAACTTCAGTCAGGCCATGGGTCAATTGACCTTACCGTAAACCACGCCAATATGACCTAGTAAACCAATCAAGACGTCGGCGCTGGATCAAACTTTGTGGAAGAGCATCCCTCCAAAATTACCAGAAACTATGAAGTCTGCACTAAGGCATTGTTCTCCATTGTTGTTTTTAGCCAAAGGCTAACAATAGCTCCGGGTAGCTAACCTTCCAGGCTAACGTTTGATGACTTTCTCTTTACTTATTAATGCCAACAAAACATTGAAACTATGAGGTAATATAAATTCATTCTTACCCTGTACGATAGGAACAATGTCCCAAAACCTTGGTTTTGCTGACAAACGGTCGACGTGAGTGAGGCTACTTTGCAAAATTGCATGGTGAGGGAGTGAAGATACCCTTCACTAAAAAAATTAAAGCCCCTCTGCTTGCTTCGAAGAGAAATATCGGCGTGCTGAAAATACCATGATCGAGAAATCACAAGGAACTTTACCATTACTGTGGATGCACTTAACCGGTAAATGTCTGAGGGTGCTGCTCGTGCATTTGGTGGGCGGGGAGGGGCGTGCCACGGTAAGGTCAATTAGAAAGGTCATTTTTTATGTCAACACAGAAGGGGCCCTGGGCTTTATTAAGGTTTTGATTTATGTACTTATTTTTCAGATGTTTTAATGTCAGTAATAAAAACCTACATCATAAATATGATAATAGACAATGCATTTTATGGTAAATGTTTAATAATGGCAACACGGTGGCAACTGGTTAGCACTCCTGCCTCACAGCTCAGAATAATCGACAATTATTTTAATGATCGAGTAATCATTTGTAGCCATTGTTTTATTTAAAATGTTCCAAATCCTATGATTTCAGCATATCAACAGTAAATGTTCACTGATTTCTGTAGTCCTTAATGAAAAAAGACTGATTATCTTCAGTAATCAAAATAAGACATTTGCAAATAGGGTTGAACGTTTATGGAAAATAATCTAATTATGATTTTTTTTTTTAATATCATTTGCGATAATTTTTTTAAGGTCCTTTTTTAATGAATTTTTTTACCCAACAAAAACTTAACTATAATAAACAATATCAGATCTATTATAGATTACAGGATTTTAAGACAAATAAGGCCATTATATCACAGTTTTTTTCTACTACAATTACAGTTACAGTTACAATTTAACACTTCAACATATCCAACTTTTCATGTTGCATGAAACATGGCATGTAAACACTGCACTTTCTAAACACTGTATTTATCAATAAATTAATTCAATATATATATTTAACTCTTTGACTGACAGATGTTTTCAGAAAAGGGATGCCGTCAGTGCCAGCCGATTTAAGCATTTTTGTTTGGACTATGGAAACACACATACTACCAAATGAAAGATTGGACTCTCATCTTTCATTAAAAAAAAAAGTTTGTTTCTACCTTATTCCGTTTTTCAGTAATCAACAATAGAAAATGGTTAGTTTCACCCAAATGCTCTGTTTTGAAACAAAAAACGGAGAAATCAAGCTTTTTGTGAAACGATATTATTTCATGCACTCTAGTGAATTTGAGACCCTTTTTTTTCCATGAATATGCCACAAACACCTAAACAGTGCTTTACTTCTGTAAAACACTACCACCAACAATGAAAAAGTGTTTTTTGATAGCAAAATAAGTTTATTTACATTCAACAGTGTAACAATTTGACAAAACAATTTGGCAAACTATTTACAAATGTGTGCAACCGTGGTACTATTTACAATTGTGTGGATGTTTCAAATACAGTTTTTCTTTTTGTAACACTCTCCTGCGTGCAAGGAGACGCAGCAGGATTTGCACAACAGATTAGTTTCACTGCGATTGCAGACGCTACACTTTTTTGCTGGCTTTTTTTTCCGGGGAATAGCAAGTATATACCGCAGTGTGTGCTTGGCCATGTTGCCATCAAGTCTACTCTCAGGATCATGATACGGTGACGTTACGGTGGTGTTACGTCTGGCTTCCTCATGTCCTTCAGTTCCTATACCGGGTGGTTGATTCATCTTATCCGCTCCATTCATGGTGGCATCGTAGTCCATAACCAGTGTCTTCTCCGTGATCAGACTGTACCCACTCCTCCGATGAATATGCAATGGACTCGGGGCACTCTTCGTCGTCCGATTGAACGTCCGCCTGAGCGTGCTCGGTTGTGGTCCGCGTTTTCCGGCGTTAGCATCGCTAGCCGGTGAGGCTTTATGACGTGATCATAGCCGCCGCGTCAACGCTTCCAACTTCGGCGTCAACCTCGGAGTCACCATCATCATCGTCGTCATCAATGTGCTCTTTAGCATTGGTCGATGCTTTTCGTCTTTGAAAAAAATTCTCAAGCGTGAGCTGCTTGCAACCGGTCGCCATTATGGCTTCCTCAGCCATTGTCCCCTCAACACTCTAGCTCCGCCTCACGTCTTCTACTGACGCCTACCCAATCTTGTCCAAAGAGAGTCATCGCTGCCATCTAGGGGCCAAAAATAGGCATTATACTAACTAGATCTGCTTGATACTTTCAGCACAGCTGGCCAAGGCTTTCTCTCCACCCGTTTCAAAAAAAACAAAAAAACTTGGTGAACGTCTTTTAACGTTTTTGCCGCTCCTTCGTAGGTTTTTACTAAACGTCATTTAACGTTTAACGTTGTAGCAATCCTTGTGGGTGGGTCGCGGGTAGTTTAGTTTCCCATGGTCTGGACGGGCCATGAATGCAACACAAACAGACTTTTTTTTTGTAAACTAAGCGCGTTCGGAGCTGTTGTGTTCTGGCGTGGTTACGGCCGACAGTTACTTACAAATTGTCATTAAAGAGTTGTTTGTTCGCTGCTTGCCCTGATTAGTTCACCAACACTACAATACATGTACATAAAAAGAGGCTGCAGCGGTGGCACCCAAATGACGGTGAGTAATGATGATTTCGTCCGTCCTAATTTTCATTCATGAATCGGACGACACAACATATGGCCACATACAGACCTATTTAGCCTCAAAGTATAGAACAACTCAAATTGATCAGAGTACGTGTACACTCAGTTTAAAAAACGTGCGACACTACGGCAGCCGAAAAGTCATAACTCACAACTGTGAAGTGTTGTTTTAAAACAGATTAAACATGTTAGACACTCTCAAGGTCTCAGACAAAAAAACTTGTGCACCTATGGAGCCAGGCTTTAGTTACAGCGGTGACGTTCTTGCTCCCCCTCCCCCTTTCTCTCCTTCCGCTACGTTTCAATGGGCATTTAAATCACAGCCTTTTACGATGACGTAATTGCGTTTTTGCAAATGCAATTAATCTTTCAGCCCTATTTGCAAACATCTATTTTTACTTTGAAAAACAATGACCGAACCGGTAACATGGTACAAAATCAAACCACCTTTTTATTCATCACTATACGAGAACGAAGTATGAAATAAACACCAATCACTGATTAATAAACAGTAATCGAGGGGAAATGCTTTTGTAATACACTTTAATGCAAAATTACAATGAATCTGATTAGTTGATTAATCGATTGTATAATCGATAGATTAATTGACTCTAAAAATATTCAATAGTGACAGCACTAGTCTGTTGCGATTGGCTGGCGACCAAGTTGAGGGTGTACACCGCCTCTCAGCTTTAGTCTGCTGGGAGAGGTTCCAGCATACCCACAACCCAACTGAGGATAAAAACGCTAGTGACGATAAGCCCGCACAGAAAATAATGAATATTCAATAATAAGCATACTTTCAAGACTGTCTGAGACTGCTTACCCTCACAGTGCAAAAATGTGAAGTGTTCATTTCACAAACCACCTGCAGGAAGAATGCTTAAAGGGTTGCTAATTTTACTAAATGACTCCAAGCGATACCGTGTCATGTTTCCTACAAAGACAAAAGCAGGCCACCAGAAGAGAAAGGAGAGACAGGAGAGAGAAGACGAGTAAATTTAAGCAGCCAAATGCTTACGTTTTTTTTTTTTTCTTCTAGTGGTTAGCTGGTCGTGAGGGTGTGTGCGTAGCGAGGAATAGATAACATTAGCCTCGGCTGCTGTTTGCTGTCACTTCTGTCATCGTGCTCACATTTTCTCTCGGCGAGAGTACATTCAATGCGGGAATACAAATATTCCGCCTCACTGTCGTATGTCAAATATACGGACGTACGGGGGGACAGAGCTGCTTCGTCAGTAAGCAGCTATCATATAGGACACTATTGTGTTAGCGGTCTGCGGTGAAGCGAACGAAGAGAGGGAGCACGGAATCAGATCAATAATCACCTTAGTTAATGATTGTTTCGCAGCAGTTACATTCAACGGAACAAAATCCCTTCCACACATTTCCATCCAACCCTGAAGATCCCCCATACACCTCTGTATCAAAAAACACCGGTCTTCTGTGTAAACAAACTGCAACAAAAATTATAATTAAAAACAAGAATAATGATTCAAATATAAAAATGCATCCAAGCTCTCGACATTTGATGTCTCAACCTACACATTTTTTATCATCCTTATCAGCTTAAATTATTTTTTTTATTTTTTTTATTTTTTTATTTTTTTTTATGAAACTGGTCATAATCACAATTACAAAATTCACTAATGGCCCAAGTACACTAGCTGCTAGAGTACTGTCAGGGCCTTGAAAAAATATTTGTACCTCATGGACTTTTTCACATTTTGTTACCTTACAACCACAAACTTCAATGTTTTAATGAGATTTTATAAGATGGATCAACACAACGTAGCACATAATTGTGAAGGGGAACGTAAATGATACATAATCTGATAAACTGTGGGCAAGTAAAAGTCTGAAAAAAATGTGGCGTGCATTTGTATTGAGCCTCTTGTGTTAATACTTTGTAGCTTTCCCTGCAACTACAGCGGCAAGTCTTTTGTGTTATGTCTTTACCACGTTTGTCCATCGATTCACTGAAATTTTTCCCATTCTACTTTGTAAAAAAACTCAAGCTCAGTCAGATTGTACGGAGAGCCTCTATGAAAAGCAATTTTCAAGTCTCGCCACAGATTCTCATCGGTTCCTTTATTCTCCCTAAGGCAGCAATTTGGCAAACAGTCCGACAAAATCAAACACAAAGTGGAAAAAAATGAACCAAAAACGATGATGGGCATGTGCTGAATTCTATTTGTCGATGGAGGAGGCGACATCCAGCGATGAATTACTATTCGTCCTTCATCCCCGGGAGATGAGGGTGGGCAAAATGGACCGGCCGTTCGTGAAACTCACGAAATTCCCAATGGCCAGTCAGCCCCTGAATGCAACACTTTCATAAGCGAGCTGTCAATATGAAAAGTCCTCAACTTCCTCAAATAAAGCAACTGTGCTTGTTGTCCAAATGAGTTCATAAATATTTATATGGCCTGATGTTTAGGATCATTGTCTAGCAACATGAATCTATTCTTCTCAATCCAAAGTGTTTGGCAGCCTTTAACAGGTTTTCTTCCAGGATTGCCCAGGATTTTGCTCGAGTAAATAAGCAGTGCAAAGTTAGCACAACTCTGATATTTAACAATGAAGGAAAAACACCTTTTGTAAATTTACATTATTCATTCATTCTGTGTAACTAGTCTACATACCCTATGCGTCTCACATTCATAAAAAAAAAATAGTCGCGTGTGAGTAAAAAAACAACAACAACACTTTTATGCAGACCCTGATGTTGAGTTGCAATTATTGACATAAGTATGTGTTTGTATTATTGTTATTATTTCTATCAAAAACATTGCAGCTGTCACGTACTAATGAGAATGGCAGTGCAGTAGGTTCACTCACTGATATGTTCACGAATCTCCCTCACTAACTTGTTCATGAGCGCCAATAGCGCCGCAGTATGCTCAGTAAAGTCCTGCTCCTGTCTGACGCTGGCTCCCGATTGGTCGTTCACAAAGATTGACCAAATGCACATGGCTAAGCTCAAACGAATTGAGAAAGGAACAAATCGCTTTAGGAAGTGATCTGTTCACACACGTTCGCTGAAATGATGTATTGTTTTTGAACAAAATGTTCGCAAACGACACAATACTATAGGCCACCGCATGTAGTGCACGCTATGTATGACTAATTTTGTTGTTGTTCTCGCTACTATTGATGTTCTGTCTTGTGCTGAAAACCACTTAAGTCTGACTTTTTATGGCATATGCTGCAAAAAAGCAAGACACCGTGGAGCTTTGCACACACATAATTACACAAGATAGCAAAAATATTGTAGTTGTTTGGAGATAACGAGATGTCATCTCCTGTAGTGCCTGTCATATTTTTATGCCACAAAGGGAAGACAGAAGAAGAAAGCTGCCTCTGTGCTTGTCATCTTCCAAAACAAAGGCCAGCGTATAGAATTAGGTTACCATAGGAAATGACTTTACTTAAATGACATTGTATTTTTGTCAAAAACTCATATCACAGGTTTTAAATTCAATTTAATGCTTTCAATGTGCACAAGGGGAACCTGTTTCTCCCCACAATGAAGGAGGTTAGAGCTTCCAGCAGACAGGATATTTACTGCTTTCATTTCGTTTTGAGACAGCAGCTTATTGCTTTTGTGTTCCGTTATTACTGCCTCCAACTGGGGCTAATTTATTTAGATTAAACATGCCTGTTGTTTATTGTATGCCGTTGCAAAATAGGTGTGGGGGGTGATTACATTTGGTGGGGAACAACTGATTGTTTCCCCCAAAATTTTCAAGATTACCAAAGATGATTCTGTTTTGTCACGAATCGCTGATGCAATAATGATGTCAAATGGGTTAGTATTTGCTAGTACAGAGGATCAGATGCAAGTTGGAGAATTGAGTTGTAGCATTTGCAAGAGGCTTGGCCACAGAGTAGCAGAGCGCAAATGCCAACATTTCACCAGGGCATTGGTTGCGACTATTTCCAGATGCAGACATTTTGGCTTGTCCACTGACTCCTGGGAGTCTTTCAAACGGAGCCATCACTCAGCTAGCACTCACTCATATGGTCAATTACATGCTAAACCTTTGGGACCTAACGCAACTGTGCCTCCTCCTCTGAATTTGTGCTATATTTAAAACAAAAAATAAATATATATTTTTTATAACCTTACCAATGCTAACAAAATCACAAAACTTCAGATGAGAGCATTGAATGATTATGTTGTGTGTTTGTTTTGTTTTTCTACCATTACAGCATCTTATTGATTCACTAACAGTGAATAGTAGTACTTTTCAGTGCGAACCCGCAATTAACGATATTTGCATTCATTTCAGTGGGAAAAGATGTGTTGCTCAGAAACACATTAAACTCATATTTCAAGGCACCACTGTGCATTTGTTAAGCAATGTATACAGTATCTTGGTGTCTGAACCCTTTATAACTGATGATGAATTGGATAGTTTTCACATAAGTAGATTCTCTACTTGTTATTGTACAAACGTCTTAAAATGGTCTGTAACATTAACATTTTCTAAGAGTGTGAAATATATTCTACACTAAGCAGTTTGATACTGCTGAGGGAAGCTTCACAAAACTTTTCAAATGCTTTTGTCAGCTTAAAATGTTACTGGCTGACTGGCTACATTGTTAAACTCAATTAAATTGGAATTAAAATAGCACGGACTATTTCATTTTATTTATCTTTAGGAAAGAGTCTTCATATCAGAGAGCGAAAGTTCAAGCTAAGAACCTCACCTGTCTGCCTCATGAGTTAGAATGAACCACATTTGACTTTGTTAGTTAAAAAAAAAAAGCAATGTGTATTCTGCTTTGACTGCCACTGGAAAAACAACAAATGTTGAAAAGAAAACCTTTTCAAATCCCCTGCTTGTCTTTGACTCTTTAACTTTATGTCTAAAAACACACAAAACAATACAAATGAAAATAATCCCTCCCAACAAAATGATCCACACAAAGTGCAGGAGGGGATTAGTGTTTCCTTGTTGTGATTGCTCAGTGCAATGTAAGTGAGTGCACAATGTTTGGTCATCTCAATTCGACAATTCCTCACATATGGTGCGTCTATCTTGATGCTTACGTAGCATTTGGATTCATTCCAGCTTTCCTCCATACTAACTAATATTGTCAGAGGGATGCAGGAGGGTATAATTGGGGGGTTTAGACAAGGAATAATTTTGGAGGCTGAAATAATAGTCTGCTTGCGATATAATGTAAGACATTCCTTGGGCTTACTCCAACTAAAAAAAAAGGTTGACGAAAGAAAAAAACAAACACTATGGGCTCCATTTTTGTAGAATGGCGTACATGCCCTTGGTGTAAAAATGGACGCATCTCACAGTACAAAATAATTCAGCACTTTATTAAGATGGGTGCATCTCAATTTTGTTCCCTACCACGGCAATAGATGCAAGGTGGTTTCAAATTGCATCATCCGCAAGGGGACATCTTGAAGTTTATCTGCCCATTTAATGCACGGACCACAGCGAGTATGTTTCTGTTTCCGCAATGTCAAGCCCGGTCAGCATACATGGGTTCACTTCTCGCCGAGCCCTCGTCCTCCTGCAAGTGAGGGAGGCCTCTACAATTGGCCGGGGAATGCCTGTAGTCCATCCCACAAAGGCCGACAATAACACAAGCGTCCATTGTGCCCAGTTCTACCGGCACAAAGTCTACGAAAATACCAACAGAAAGAAAACTCCATGCGCACAGTTAGACTTCTGCTGGGAACGAAAACAGAGCCCTTTGTCTTACAAAACTTGACATTGAAATTTGATCTAAGCAGTTCATCGATTTCAATTGGCAGGCATGTCTAACGTGATAGGATGTAAAATGTCTCAAGGATTCTCAAAAACAAACTTGTCTAGAGAATTTGCCGGATTTTTTTATTATATTTTTCCAACCACATTTGCTGGAGCAAAGGGTCAGTCTATGTTGGAGAAAAAAATAGTTTTCCTCATTTTGTTTGGAATTGCCATAAAGCATAAAACTCTACTAACAAGGATCCAGACTCGGATCAAATGTCTAACGAAGGTCTTTTGTTCACCCCTGGCAGGTGTTGGGGCACAACGGCTCGTTCATTGCTGCTTTCAGCTTTGACTTTTCAAGAGGTTTGTCAGTTTACAATGTTCATTATGAATTCAAAAATTTTCAGGTGCTTTCATTGAGATTTAGATTTAGAGACTTAATTTATTAAGTACTTATCATCATTATCTTTCGACTTGTGATTCACAGGCAATTCAGCTCCCCCATTAACATGATTCGGATAAGCGGTAGTAAATGGAATGAAAAGATAGAATATAAATATTACCTGTAATTGAATACCAGTGCAGTGTACTGTAAAATGGTACCTCTGAGGTCACTCAATCTGTAATCCGAACCACAATTTTCTTGAAAATCTTGTGAGACTTCAGCTCAAAGAAGCAAACAAAAAGTGTTTCACTTTTCTGGGATGCCGCAAAAGGATACTGGTGTGATGTTCGTACTGAACTGAAGATGGTTTCACCCCATGTGTTTTTTTGTGTGTGTACTTTTTAAATGATAGACTTCAAACACATTTAATCCAAAATGCCTCATCATGTTTTACTTCAGGGCTTTGCAGCAAATGTACTTTATAGTCAGCCTTTTAAAAGGTACAACCATCTGCAGTTGCATTTTAGATTCTGCTACACGTCCTAAGTGTTAAGCTGAAGTAAGAGTCCAAGTCAGACAGCATTCAGAATGCAATTGAGTTTTACGCTGCTTGTTTCCCCCTTTTTTTGTCTCTCAGGACCACCGCGGTGTCAAATAGTGCTCCTAATTAAAGTGTAGGAGTAGGCTGAGCGAATGTTTTCAAGGGACATGCAAAGGAGATCTCGAGAGTGCTTTTTGTGCTTTCTCAGCTTCACATTCATGCGGTGGAAACGATTCACACCTCCAAATGTTCTGCTAGTCGGACTCGTAACTTAAAGCAATGGGCATAAGTGCTATACGTGGTCTATTTAAGTGAAGGTTTTACTAAGCTGCAAGACTTAGGGGGGGCTAAGTGCACCACAACCAACTCGTTAGCCCAAAGTGAAAAAAGATGTACAGCTGTGACAACTGCACATACATTTGCAATAAACTAACGTCCTGTATGTATCCAGTTCACCCCAGTCCCTAGTGTAGATAAGTGGTATGGAAAATGGATGGATGCTCACAAACGTATAGTACAGTATGTCACACAATGGAAAGCTTCTTGCGTGTAAAATTTATAAAACCATGACTGTGATGTTACAGGATAAGGTTTACTGTGGTAATATCACTAAATAAAAAGTCATATAGACGGACTAAAAAAAACAAGCAATATAGTACAAGCTCCAGGGCTCAGGCACTTAATAGTAGTGGGTGAATTTGGTTGCCTTGGAAACCGAGTATCCAGAAATGCCTACATAATTTTTGGATGAGATTGTAGAAAATGGGAGGGAAACGCTTAAACGGAGAGTGGTACCATTGTTTTTCATATAAACATAAATGCTTGAGACAAGTGAAAGAACGGGAACGGGTGGATTTGGAAGTATATCAAGAAACCTGCATCAGGAGTCAATGGGTTAACACTGTATAGCACCATATTGTGTTAAACGTTGCCACTCGGTCTCCATTGCAGTCCAGTGGGCCCTTTTCGAGGTTTCTTCTTTTTTCCCCCAAAATGGGCTTGGATGTTGTTTTATTGATGTATTTATTTAGGGTGGGGGCTGCTGTTCTAAAGGATCCAGGGGTCCATTTCACGAAGCAGGTTTAGTGAGAACCCTGAAATGCGGGAAACTTAAACAAAAAAAAAAAAAACTAAAAACAGTCTATAGGCCTATATTAAAAGTCCCCTTTTTTTCACAAACATGGCATGTCCTTTTGTCTATGATCCCGATCAAGGTGCACTCTAAAAAGAGAATTGTTAAACCAAATGAAGATTACAAATTGAATTGTTGACCAATTAATAAAATTGCTTCACTCGGTAAACACACGGTTGAATTAAATTAATCCAAAGAATATATTAAATGAATATATTGAGTTTAATTAATTATTAGTCATTAAACTTAATATATTTACTTTGGATTGCTTTTGGATTAATTTAAAAATAACTATAATAATAACTTAATATATTCACATTGGATTAATTTTGGATTAACTTAATTCAAGTAGATATATTAAGTTTAATGAACTCATAATTAACTAAACTTAATATATTCACTTTGGATTAACTTAAACTTAAACTCAACCGTGTGTTACCAATTGAAACAGTTTTATTAAGTTGGTCAAAAATTCAATTTGTAATCTTAAATTGGTTTAACAATTCTTTTTAGAGTGTGCAGGCACTATTACTGCGCAAGGAATTAAATATTCATCGTGAGGTGGTTATCAGGCCGCGCAGATGTTCTGGCATTTCCGGACAGTTACCTTTTTGAACGGTTCCGTTTCACATCACAGTCCATCATCTACATACACAACTTAAACCGTCCTTACATTTTTAACATTACCAGCCGTAGCCATGCGCTCACATTACAGCATATATTGTTTGTTGCGCTCCGTTTTTTTCCTTACCTGTTTTAACAATATTTTTACATTTCAAGTTGCTGTCAAGTGCGCTTCGCCCCCGCAGGATTGCACCTAAATTAAATAAATTAATGAGCTACCATTCAACAGGTTTCCTTTGTAATATTATTGTGATTGCAAAGGCCTACATTTACATTTACGCATTGACCCGAGCAGCAACATTCTCCCACCTTTGCCGCTCTCTCTTTCGCAGCTGCTTTTTCCTAAAGAAATGTTCAAATTCGGCATAAAATCGCATTAAGGTTTCTAGTTTGCGAGTGATAAAAAAAACAACAACAAAAAAAACGGGGAAAAACTGCTTCCCCGTTGCCATGGTGACTTGGCGAATTGGGGCTCCAGTGATGCGGCCTGTTTTGGCCCTGTCCACACGAAAGCCAGTTTCAACGTATCCTCACAAGTTTGTTACCGTTTAGGCCGTTCGTCCACACGATGGCGAAGCTTGAAACCGATCACTTTTGATAACGGGCTCCAGAGTGCAGAGATTTCTATACGCGCCCCGTACGCGTCCGTCTGGACACCATATGTAGGATACTCCTCCAGTGATGACGTAATGGTCACAGCTCGATGACGACGCATTGTCGCAGATTGATGACGTATGAGCCAATTCTTGCGTGACTGCAAGCGAACCGTCAGTCTGTCAACAACAATGGCGCATAGCCATGTTGTAGTCGTTTTGCGCAAAATATTTTGCTTCTTTATTCCCACGTTCAACAAGCAGTGTTGTACTTGAATCACCCGTCATTGTCACTTTTCCTGTGTTTGTCTTTTTTATGTTGTTTCGATACATGCAAAGCCATGTTTGTTCTGTAGATTGCAATCAAGTTAGAAAAAAAAAGTGTTTATCTTCTTCGTTGATTCTTCTTCTACGCTTTCCGTTAACTCCCTGTGGCTGCGCTACAGCGCCACTCCAGATTTGGCATATACATTACAGCCGTTAAACATCCTCAGCGTCTTCTTTTGGACACGCTAGTCTTGAAATGCTTCTGTGTGTACGAGATTTGTTGGCGGAACGAAGTCGGCTTTGCTTCCGTCTGTCCGGCTGTCCTAGAACCAAAAACGCAGAGTTTCCTATCTCATGGTAGGTCAACTCACAGTTCAGGGTTAGTCTCAGAGTTTGTTGAACCTGATTGTAAAATGGACCCCCGGTAACCTGATGACTAAACAAGTCTGTGTGGGGAAGAGGGGATCACTGTTTAACCACGTGGTTTTGGAAAGGCTGGCACAACTTGACACACACCTTGTTTTGTGAGAGCAGGATGAAGATGGTGGTAATGTTCTTTTGTTATCAACTACAGCAATAGAACTAAATCATTTTGCAATAGGCCTATATGGAAGAAATAAATAGCCAATATGGCAATTAGGGTGGGATGTAATTATAGGCAATCCCCCTAGTTTATAATAAGAAGAGAAAACCTAATTGCTTATGTTGTATCTGTTTGCTGTTCTAATTGGTGTATGTACGCTGCAAGTGTAAGGGGAAATGCTATGTTGAATACACTTATAGCAATGCAACATCGTAATTATCCTAAAGCATATTTTCCCCCTTGCTGTGTCCTGGGTCGCAAATAATTTCTTAGCTTCAAAGAAGCACAGCAGAACCCCAGTGGTTGCATTTTGAATCGAGTAGGCCGGCCATCAATTTGCTTGCATTAGCGATCATTACATATGATAAATTCAAGTCAAAGAGGAAACAAGAAAAAAGAAATTAATGAAAATGTCAGCATTTTATTGCGGGACAAATAGGAGTGCACTGTGTTGTTCCCGCGAATGATAGACAGCGGACTGCACCCAAGTCGATCACGAGGTGTGTAGGGGAGGATAAAAGACGTGCGTGTGCATTGTTCTATATTTTAAATTAATTAAATTTAAAGTATTTTATTTTTAAAAAGAAAAAAGTAAGTCAGTTTTTTACGTATCTCACTTCCTGAGTGATCAAATAAGGTCCACATCAGTGTCAGCAGCCCAGAATTTTTCCTCACTGGTAATGCCCTGCGCTTGCAAACCAGAGACATTGTCGCAATCGTGACAGTGTGGGTTCGATGCACCTACCAGTGCCACCATTTAAATAAAAAGTCAATCATAGGAGCAAAAAAAGTTGGGCTCAGTGGTTGGGTGGGTTCAACCTCACCCCTGGTGCATGGCAGCAGTCGACCACTGGTGTATGAGTGAGTGTATGAATAGGTGAATATAAGACTTAATTGTAAAGCACTTTGGGCACCATATGGTGTAGTTCAATTGTTATATAAATGCAGTCCATTTACCATTTATCATTTTTGCAGCGTAACGAATGTAACTTGCATTTTCAAAATGTGCCTTTTCACTTTACAAAATCACGGTTGTCATGTCAACAAACTGCTACAACACTTTCTGATGAAAGGATTGTGGTGTAGGCAGAGCACTACTTTAGGTAGGAGTTCTTGATGTGATCCACAAGTGCATGCTTGGTGATGCTTTCACAAAGTGCTGAATGATGAGGGAATCAATTTCCAGCCCACATTCTGAGAACCTCAAGTTTTGAAAGCAGTCAGCCAAGAATTTTGCAATATCTAAAGATGTTTCCCTGCGGACAAGATAAACAGACTAATCCATTTTGCTTACGAAACACACAAATATTTCTACTTCATTGCAAAAGCATGAGCTGTATGCATTCACAATGAGTGATCTTCTCGTTGGCTGACGCCATATTGTGCTCCACATGAGAAGACGAACTTAAAAGTCCCAATAGAAGTGATTCTATTTATGCTTTGCCCATATCATCGCTCAATTGTTCAGCCTGCAGAACTGTCAGAAATGAAATGTGTTGTGCGGTTACATCACTTAAAAAAAATGAATGTAGAACTGACTCAATATGTTTCTAAATCAAGTATAAGTGCTTTGAAGACAGACACAGAGAAGGACCCTTTTGTGGAACCTTTGGTTAACCCCCCACCTGCTCCCTCTTATCATTGTTACTTTGTTTTCATACAGACAATTTCACAATGCAGTTTGTCTGATTTGCATTTTAATTTGTTTCTCTCGTCAGACAAAAGAGCAAAGATGCTGCTTGAACGTGGTCTGCAAGGCTATTTAATAAAATGATAACAAATTTGCAGTTCAGCCCTCAATACTCTACTTAAATTGAGTAGCATCTATCTATAACATCCATAAATTTTGAATTATAAGTGGAACTTTAAACATTAGCCATAAACAAGTGCAAAGATCAAGTCACCTAATAGCATCTACAATCCAACCATACATCTGTGGATGTGAGGAGGCCACCCCACCCACTAAAGTCATTAATGTGTTCAAGCTCACATCTCTCCCATCTCCCTTCATGTTTCTATTTCCTGCCGTCTTGATTTGTTCTCCCACAGGCAAATGTCATGACATGGACACTGCTGCACATAATGAATTCCCTTCTCTTTTCTGCCTGTTGTTTCGTTTTCTCTGTCCTAACTGCTCCCACTGGGACCCCAGCATGGACGTCAGGCTATCCATTTGGCTTTGCCGCCCGGCTCGATGTCTTTCATACCCCAGCATTGGCCCCTCACTTGTCTCTCTTCTTCACCTTTGTCTCGTGTTCACTCTGACCAGTCTGGGCGACAGACTGGTAGCTTTATTTGAGAAAATTGATTTTGATTGATGTACATCCAAACTGTAAGTATGATAATGTGCCCTGAAAAATAAACTCCAAACTTGATGATAATGTGCCTCACTGCTGTATTTCAACATCCAGCCATCCATTCATCCATTATCTGAACTGCATATCCACAATTATAAATAGCCTATATATATGTTTTTAATGATTTAATGGTGATATCATATTCATAATATTATCTGTCAATCTGGATTGATGTATTAAAGTGAAATGATCTTGTAAGGTACACTTGCTTATCACATAATTATAGAATGTTTTTGCTGCGTAATTGCCTGACAACTCAACTATGTTGTAATGAATTTCCCCCTGTCTTTGTAGGTTAATATTAAGGTCTTAAAACTGGTGCGCTGAACCAGTTTTCCTGTACTATATCTTGACAGATTCAGTGTGCTGCCGGAGGGAAGACAAGGCATATGATAAATCAGACCGAGGAGAAATAAATGTAACTTTCTTTTTGAAAGTTATGATCGCCTTGCCTTGGTCTAGTTTATAGCTGAAATGGACTTCAAAGCCACTCAAGAATTTAATAGTGTGTCTGATGTTTTTATGTACATTCAAGATGGGGATTGAAGTGAATACTTTGATTTAAGAGGTTTGACACAAAACATGCATTCACCATTTAGAAATGACAGCCCTTTTGTACCACCAACCTACAGGGCCCTAAACCTATTTGCACAAGGTGAATGCAACTGTCCATCGTTTGGGGTCAATGACTAACTGAATTCTTTCAATGATAGACATCAACAAATCCTCCCTGAAGATTGTCTGCCGGGCCATCATTGCAACAACCTTTACTTGCCATTTGTTTGTAGCTCACATTTGCTTCATGGTGGTTTTCACTCAAGCAGGATGCACAGATAAAGATTTTTAACATCGTAAGTGATTTTTTAAAAGTGAGAAACCCCGCAAATGATGAGGAGAAAAACAGCCAAGTGTGTGCTTAATCTTGTAATATGTAGTTTAGTCACAGTGGACAAGCACAAGAAAGTTGAGAAACACAAGAACGAGTAGCCTACCAATGGAAGAAGACATAGAAGAAGCTAAGATAACTGTTTGCTTATCAGGTCTTCTTGTCATTTTTACTGTGGTGAAAGATTTTTGAGTAAAGTTATACAAACACTCAACACAACCAATTGTTATTCCATTTTGTGTCCGGCATGGTTATTATGGTTTTGGAATTTTCATTTTAGTTAGTTTTTATTTTCTTGTGAGTATTTATTTTTTTTTAAATTAGTTTTGATTAGTTTTCAGGTTGGTTCTGTTAGTTTTGATTAGTTTTAGTTATTTAAAAAATGCTTAGCTTTAGTTAAGTTTTAGTTAGTTTCAGTATTAGTTGTAAAATAATAATAATAATAATAATAAACGCCATGGTAAAATGAAAAAAGTAACACATTTCTGACCTGCCGTTGTATGTCGGCTGAGTTGAATGAAAAAGCAGGCGAGGCAAGTCATTGGAGCCATTGGAGCCAAAGTTGAAGCACGCAAAATTGTCCCCTAGGAGCGACGACTTCATCTGAAGGTGCTTTTCTATCGGCTGCTGCTAGATGACGTCACTTCTGTGTCACACACTTTCAAATGTCCTTATTGCAGTTAATATCAAAGTAAATATACTTAAAATCAACCCCAAAGGCTCATGTTTTAAATTAATGACCCAAGACTAAAATGAAGAACATTTTTGCTATAATTATAGTTAGGTTTAGTTAGTTGTAAATGTAAAATTTAGTGATTTATTTAGTTTTTGTTAACTAAAACAACCTTGGTGAACGGCAAGCGGGTGGGCGAGGTGGACTCTTCTCTCACACAACAGCATAATCGCTCACGATGGTCATTCAGAAACATGCGAAAAAGCCGCCTTAGCTGACTTTGAACACAAAAGAGTGAAAATGCTCAAATTTGGCATGCTTGTCAGTATGTGTGTGAAGTGAAATGAGTGCGCCATTGGAGTTGCTGATCAGTGACAGGAAAAAGTTGTCTGCTGTGATGGCAACTCACCTCAAATTAATAAAGGTTCTATTTGAGAGCGGCATCAGACAAGCGCCTCTAATAGGAAAGGGGGTGGCACTGGCAAAATGATTTAGTGTTATTTTGGTGGCCTTATTTAGAGGCAATGGCATGAGGACAATAGAGGAGGCCTTAAGAAATCCAGTGTCTCAGTGTCCCGAGCTTTGGAACACATGGGAGATGCAGTGATGTGTTTAAGAAGACACTGCCCCTTGCTCAGTCTGAAATATACCTCCAAGCAGTCTCGGTGGAACTGTAGCTCACAAACGAGATTAAACTATTCAAATTGCTACCCAGCCATTAGTAAAGGATGCATCCACTCCTTTTTCAACTGCTCGCCCTTCTAAAATCAGCAAAGCCAGAGATTTGTTTTGCAACAATGAAAGGAAGCTAGATCTTGTCAAGGTGTGGTCTACTTCTCATGTAAAGCAGTGGTAGGCTGCATTTCCAAATATGGGCATGCTGACCACCGGTGTGCCGTCTTTTTGTTCATATTTGTTAGAGTATTCCTACACCATTTTTTTCTTTTCTTGTTTTCTACTGGTCTCTCTTTTCTTTCTGTCTGTCCTCTCACAAACCTGGTTCTACAAAGCATCAGGATACATTTTCAAAAAACATGACAATACTGCACAAGCAACCAGGGGCAGTGTTCCAAACTCCACTGTTGCAGAGAAAAACTGTTCCAGCATAAAAAAGGCATACAGATCCATTATTCTGCACCCAAATGTGGATTAAAAAAAATTAGATATGTGCATTTTGGGCATTTGTGAATGTGGGTTGATTCACGTATTCTGTGAAAGTATACGGTAATACTTGATATGAGTCACTTGAAATCTATATGTACCGGTAATTAGACACAAAACAGGTGAATATATAGGCATTAAATAATGACATAGTGACAGCCCGCTGAGAGGTAGACGGCCGTCCCAGGGTTTACGGTCCTGGGGGAGGCCGTCGTTGCTTCAGGCTGATACTCAGTGGAGATACGAGGATCTACTATCCTCTTCAGGAGTGATCGTATATTTTGTATCCTGGGTGTTGGAGGGAGAGACTGTGCTTATATCAGGTTTAAAGAATGGCTAAGTTTAACAACTCAGAATCTAGAAGAAAACTAACAGAGTTCGGGCCGGGATTCGAACTGTAGGCGCAATGATTTATTGACAGAGACATTCAAATAAGACATATATTCTGGTCAGAAGGGAGAAAAAGTCCGTAGAACAAAGCGATGCACTGGTTTTTATATAAGAACACAAATCCATCCCCTTTGGAAATTTCTCTTTCTTAATTAGCCTAATTATTCATATGGATTTCTTTGGCCACTAGAGTGAGCCACAGGCTTGTAGTTAACTTTGTGCTGTATCATTTTGTGACCATTGGGGGGCACGACGTTTCTACTGAAAACTTAGGCCCGTAATCTTTGGTCGACTTTTGAGTTGCCCTCCACGTGAACTAACAGTGCTTAGCTAGTGCACGTGCAGCTGCCTGATCGTAAATTTTGTGAATAAGACATTTTTACGGTTTCACCTGCGTTTGGTGGCGCACTGACTCTTTCCTTTGGTTTTCTTTGGTCTTTCTTTTCCGATTAGCAAGTTTTGTCGACAAGATACTCATTGCCTAATAAGGACAGTTAAATCATTTTTAACAAGCTACAGTTCTTATTTTTCTGAACCAGTGGGGTCAATGCGCTTTGTACAACTTTTATCTTAGCAGAATGCTTCCAAGGCCAGCCGTCTATAGGAAGATTACACTAGACACTTAATACAATATGTTAAGTATAAGATAAGACACACATGATGTCGCCTTTAAATTTGCATAGATGGCTCACTTTCAAACACATCAATAGGAATTGCTCATTTGGACCTGTGTTGTACTGTAAATCCAGATTAGAATATATGAAATAGTGAAAGAAAGAGTGCTTTAAATTGGGACACAGTGTGTTATTGGTAGGTCATCCATATCTGAGTTGCCATTTTTAGCAGTATGACCACAGTCATCGCTGTGTCAGATAAATGATGTTATCTTTTTATTTTTTATTCCCCCAAAAGGGAAATATGTTGACAAGTGTGGCTTTGCTTGAGTATTTCTCGGCAATCATAGCTAAGATAAATCGACTGATTCCTCTCGAGCCACTTGTTTTGCTTTCATTCAAGATAAAATAAAAACAGTCCTCCTTAATACATCCCCAGATGTCAGAAGCACTTTTCTCCCCAGCAGAGACAGCCTGTCTTCATGGCAGGCGACCACTTGGCTGAGATTCAAAGCTCAATGCAGTTTTAGAATAATAATTACCTCACAGTGGAACTTCACTGAAGCCGCTAACGTTGCTGATGGCGCAGCTATCCAATCACAAAGATGACAGATGTTATTGTAATTAACACATTTCCCTCCAAATTTCCCAGCTTTCTCACTGTCCAGAAAATGAATGTGATTTATTGTCAAGGACGACTGCATGTCTGTTTTTTTCCCTCCGTTTGCTTTTCAAATGTCTTTTTAATCAACTGGCACGATGGGAAGCGTGGCATCATCTGACAGGAGCGAGGGAGTAGGAGGGCAAGCAGAGTGACAGTTTTAAACCCCTTAGTGACATTGATTTCAGATCGCTGAGGTGAACCTAAATGAAGTCTGTTCTGTGAGTCATTTCACTCAATATAATTTATTTGCAACCACTAAAATATAGTTGCCTCCGCCAAGAAGGTTTTATTTTCATCAGCTGCTGTTAAATCTAAACATTAAAGATTTTTTAATGGGGTATCTGGCTTTAATGCTTGTTGTTTTATTCTTAATATTTACAATACCGCAAAAAAACTATTTTGACACTTTCTTTCCTCCCACATCGAATAAAACCTGTTGCCAGCAAGAGGATAGGGGTATAAACGAGGTTGGAGGACGGCACCCTAACGCCCTCTAGTGATTAGCCAACACTGATAGCTAAATATTCTTCTCCATGTTTGCCTTAAAATCGACATGATGATGACGATGTTGATTATGATGATGATGCACTTCCCGTTACCTTGAATAGGATTAGTAGTATAGGAAATGAATGGATGGATGGACATTTAAATATTGGCTGCTGTTGGGCCATAATCTGTAATGATTAACTAAGCTAGTGCTTCTCAATTATTATTATTTTTGTTGCGTCACCAAATAGAGGAGGAAAACATATTTTGCAGGATCTAATACTACCTGCACACTCACTGACAATGACAGCCCCACTGCCACCTACTGGATGTGCAATTACACTCTATTCTAGTACAGCAAAAAATAAAAAATAAAAAAAAGACTGAATTTATCTTAATACAGATCTGATTCTGATTCTGATTCTGATTTGAAAAAGAAAATCCCATTGAACCCATTTTAATGCATTTGTTTGTAATCCATCATTGTTTTGCAATGTATTCCCTGATGCGGACATCAATTAAGTCAACCTTCAGAACCAACATGTCACGCTAGGATCAATTATGTTTTGAATAATTTGTTCCAGAGTTCAAACAGCTTTCTAAATCCTTTATAAACTCAAATTTCAACAGTGTACAGTATAGTGTGTAATTATCAGCTACCAGACTAATATTAATCAAAATTAATTAAAAACAATGAAATACTCCTAAATACTCTCTAAATGTTAATGATTAATCTTCGGTTGTAGTAAATGTGTCACCAGGGCTGGTTGTAAGCAGGCTTATTTTAGGGGGCAGTCAGAAATGTGAAGGGGGCATCATATGTGCACATCAAGCGCCGGAACTTTTTTTCCCCCTGTGCTTATAGTAACACTGTTTTTTGATTGGATTGGGGTGTTAGCTATGTGTCCAGCCCAAACGTAGAGAAGTGGATTGCACTTAGTCAAGCCTGGCCAACTTGGGTGTCCCGCCTTAAGACTAAGCTAATGCTGGTACACTGAGGTCACTGAGGCACACAAACCCCCTGACCAAAATAAGGTGGCAATCCCTCAAGAGGGATTTAAAAATAAAAATAAAATATCCTTCATCCGGATTTTATCAACCAACAACAATGCATATATTTTAACTGGATGACCTAAGTCTCAAACTAATTTTAACCTCAGGTAAGACTTCACACACTATAATAAATATTTACTAAACTGAAAGGTAGTCTTATGAATAATAACAAAAAATATGTATCTAACTAATTTATAAAACACAACAGATACAAACAATTTATGTTTTTCATTTCATTTTCATTTCATATTCTTTTTTTTCTTTTCTTTTTTTTTTTTTTTTTTTTTTTTTACAGTTTAACAGTTCAAAAATCTCCTTTTCCTCCACTCTTTCATTTCTCTCAGTCCTCACTTTTCTCTCCACTCCACCCTACAACAACAGTCTCCTATTTCCCTTCGCAAAAACTCTCACAAACTCATCCATGTCAGACAGTCTGACCGACAAGAATACGCAATAACTGAGCGTGTAGTCGGCCCCATGTGTCATTGATGCAACTCATCAACATTAGCTGTCAGGATCTTAAAATAAAATCAACCACAAATAAAATGTGTCACAGCACATTAACATATAGCATTAGCTAAATGACAAGCGGATGTCAGCAAGCCGGTCAGTGACTTGCACGTGAAGTTACATGAAGCACACGCACATCATCAATCACAGAATACTCAAATCATAGTCCTCTCATTGCTCTTGTTATTGTCTGTAGCTTCTATTGTTTGAAAGAAATATGATGGTAAATTACTTAACAGTTGGAAATATGTGTTCTTCTGAGTATAAAAAGGTAATCTCCAAAGTGCTATAGGTTATCATAGTTACCATGATTAAAGTTCTAATAATTAACTACTCTTCTTTTGTTCAATCAATAATTAAAATTGCAAGTCAAAACGTGGTGCGCACTCACTCATTGCAGTGTGATAGGGTTCTCCTGAGGCTGTGTCAGCACCACGTGGCTTACAAAAGTTGCCCTGACTGCTGACAACATTAATACATCCTCAATGCTTCCAGAGCACGCTGACCTGCTGCCTGCTGCTGTATGAACACTGGAGGAATACTGATATGGTCATGTACCACTTCATGTTCACCGTGTTCATTCACAATATATCTGGATGCATTCTCAGAGCTAATATATAAAAAATAATGTCAAGGAGAACTGCAATTGTCTTGGATCCGCTGTCAAGATCCAATATTTCTGCTCATATTTGAATTTTTTTTTTTTAAACACATAACACTGACAACTTAGGAACTGATCGGCTATCTTGCGTCACTAATAATTCAATATAAGTAATTATTTGATTAAATATATTTTTTAGAGTGAATGGTTATGATTGATTTAACAGTGACATTAATTAGATCTTTCAAACATTTACTTCTTTGCAAACAAAATTCTTATTTCTTGCACATTTAACAATGGTACAATTATTCAAAAATAATACAAATGCTTGTTAATGTGTAATCATTTTAATTCTACCACATGTAATAAATACATTGACATGACACAATTTAATTTGAAATTATACCAAATGATCACGGATGTCTAATAATCAGACCATTGAGACTAACTGCCTCAGAGACCACCGAGCATCATTCAGTGTTTTAATGTGGACTCTTTAATGTGGAATTTCAGTCTAAATTCACCTTTACATTACATCAGTGGTTGACCTTTTAAAATCGTCCCTCGCCCAATATGAAAAAAACATTAGTGCCTTTGTTTGCATCAGTGGGGAACTGCTGATCATATTATTGTAAAAACAAACAAAACAAAAAACTATAAATAAATACTTTATATGCTGAATTGGTACGGCTTAGTGGTGTGGCGGCAGTTGCCGTCAGGCAGGGTCTAGTTGAAATTCCTGAAAGGTATGCTTTAGTGTGTGAGAGTTCATGAGCCTTTCTGATTGACTTGAAAGTACTTTGACCCCCCCGTTGGGATATATTATAGCCAGCAGAGGTTTTAAGTGGATATACAGTACATGTGAGGCTGTGTATGCATGATCGATGAGCGGGGTGTGTTTTCAGCACATTCAGCTGGCAGACACAGTCATTGAGAGCAGGAGGAAATCGTTGTTTTTTTCATTTTGTTTTACAAAAGCCGGCATTTGAACAGGGATGTGAAGACTTTTTTCAGGGTAGCAAAAAGAGAGCTGGCTGCGGGCATCAGGAGGGCTAGATAGGAAAACCCAGGGCCACTTGAGCTGAGCTCCAATGACTCTCAGAGCATGTGGAAAAGTATTAAGTGCTCACAGGATGCATAAAGCCAGATGCCCTCAAGCAGTTTGCTTTGAGGACCCCAACAACAAGACCCCCTACGTCAGATTCATCCCACCACCCAATGACATACCCCTCATCTTATCCCTAGCAGACATGAGGAGAACCCTCAAAAGGATTAACCCCCACATAGCTGCATGTCCTGAGCCTCATTAGTACGCCTACATGAGAAACCATTCCACTGGTAATGCCATCCCACCAGTGGTCCGCACACCCTCACCCACCTGGAAAGCAAAAACTCCTACGTCTGCCTGCTCTTCCTGGATTTCTCCTCCTCTTTCAACACCATCTTACAGAACACGGTGCAAAAGCTGAACATTCTCGAGTCCATCACTGGAGAACGGGTGATGACTTGACCAACAGACTACAGACTGTCAGGGATACCTGGGAACTCGGGTATGGTATTTTGTGCCATATCATGTGTAAATGTGTGTTGGCGGATTCCTTGAATCATTTTCATGCACCTTAAGTCTTGAACTATGCTAAGTATCAAGGCAGAGTGACACGCTGATGGAATAGAATCATGGCCTCAATTCCAACTACAACAGTTGGTTTACTAAGTATTTGCCCCCACTAGTCTAACTATGGAGGACATCTTTGATGAATTATGAATGAATCATCTTGTGTTTTTCAGTTTACTTAACTAATTCAGCACTCTTGCCTTTGATGGAAGAGTTGTGGGACTGAGATATCAGATTATGTAACCTTGTTCTACACAAATGTGGATGGCATGTAGATGATTCTGTGCAGTGTACACAACTGTAAATAACCTAACAAAAAAAATGTGGTTACTGTTAAGCACCACCCATACTGAGTGACGCAGCCAAATAAAACTGAACTCTTGTGCAGTGTGCAGGGACACATGAACGCAAATGATCACCAATCGGGGTGGAAGGCAGTGGCAGTTAGCTTGCAGTTTATTTTAAATGTATTTTGCGTGTTCAATCTTCTGCATAGTTCCCAGCAAATCAGTTTCTCCTTCCGCCATGTCAACATACGTGCGCCTTTTGTGCATAATTTCAAAGGGAATGACAAGAGCCATTTCGATTGGTGGTGCATCAAGTCGGCTATGTTCACTACTACAACGGCGCAAAATGCCAAGCTGCAAGCAAAAAACAAAAATTCAAAAAATAATTTTGTTAACGAAATAAAATAACAACTAAAAATGCTTTTTAAACAACGCAAACTAACTAAAACTACATTTTATGTTTTTAACTTAAACTAACTATAATTATAGTAAAAATGTCCTTCGTTTAACCCTAACCCTAACCCTAACCCTTTGGTAATTAATTTAATGCATGAGCCTTTGGGGATGATTTTAAATGTGATTTTAAGTTATATTTTAAGTGATATTAACCGGAATAAGGACGTTTGAAAGAGTCACACAAAAGTGACGTCATCTAGCAGCAGCCAATAGAAAAGCACCTTCAGATGACGTTGCTCCCATGGTGGTTTTTAAATATTGAGCACAAGTACAGTAATACACTTTTTTTTTTTAAAAAACTAAAAATAATACTGAAATGAACTAAAACTAAAACTAAGCATTTATGAAATAACTAAAACTAATAAAAACTAACACAACCACCTTGAAAACGAATTAAAACTAACTAAATTTAAAAACCAAAACTCAAAACGAAATAAAAACTAACTAAAATGAAAAATTCCCAAACTATAATAACCCTGGCTGCAAGGAGAAAATACCTAAACAACATCGAGACCGTACACCATGCCTCATGCTGGATTTGGGCTGGTCTCAAAAAAAAAAAAAAAAAACGTAGGCGCAGGTGTGAGTCACCGAATGTATTTTTTTTTTCATTCCCGCCCGATTGTCCAACTCAGTCGCATCCGGCTACATTGCTCAGTGTGTGGCCGGCCTCAAATATCCTTGACAAATCATGAACTTGTCTTATTTTATTATCAGCAAGTGCCACAATGTTTGTTTCCGTTATTTCCCTGGTTTGCATGCTCAAGATGGCAGAATCCAAGTGGCCATGGTTTTGGACACATCGTGGCAACAACAATCCATATAAAAAAAAATGTTTTGTTTTGTTTCTTAACTTTAACGAAAATGCCTGGACAGACTGTACTTTGCTTACTAGAAGGGGTGCCATTTGGCCCGAGGAAGAACCTATTCAATTTCATTGCAGATCCCAATTTTACTTAGACATTTTCCAGCAAATGATACATATATAAATCACTAAATTAGTTTTCACATACTGTACATTTTCAAGGAATTTAGACTATTTGTCATCTACAGTACATAAACTCCACTATTGCAAGAAAACAGTAAACACAGTGAGTTTCGGACCTGGGCCTTCATCGGTTATTGTAGTGACGTAATCCACCTCTTAATAACACCATCATATCACAAAATAATGTACAAAAGTGCTACATAACTATGCATGTTGTTAAAGAAGAGACAGGGGCATTTGTTGCGTTTGAGAATGATTATAATTATTACTAAACCAAGAAACTCAGTTACATTTACACATCACCTCCAAACAACTCCAAACCTCAACACTACGATAGCAGTTCACAATCAATATTTATCAAGGTAAAAACTTCAAACAAAACACATTTTACTCACCAGAGATGCTGGTACAGAACTCCTTCCTTTGTTCTTGCCTTTGTATGTGTAAGACAACAGTTCCGTTTGTACTGCCCTGAGCCCACCAAGTGCCCCAAAAATCCAATTATGAGTTGAAACAAGCTACCCAGCAATGGTGTCAAAAAGTCCAGTTTTTCTTAAAAAGTGTGCCTTGAAAATTAATTTCTAATCATGTCCGACATCACCCTGCCCTAAAATCAATCTTTGGTGCACATTTTAAGTTCAACCAATCAGAGGGATAAACATAGCTGAGTATGGAAAAATGCCGACATCACTCTAAGGAACCGTGAAGGCGCAGAGTGGTGAATCTAAAATCTGATTGGTTCAAAAAAGAAACGTTTCAACGATGTACTGCATGGGTGGTCAATGCCAGAACTCTGGATTCTGAAGGCGTAGAGTAAATAATATTTGCATTGCAACACATCAAAGCTGAAATCTGATTGGACGAAAGAAATTAACCCACAAATGAGTGGACGTTGTGCAACCAAGAAGCATGTTAGGAAATGAAGACAAAATTGGAAATACATTAATATGATTTCATGTAAGTTTGTAGGTCTGCACTTTTGATTGTGCTTGGGATAGCAGAGAAGGCCATGAAGACCCTGACTGCAGGCCACTGCAAGAAACTTTTGAAGAACAGTAATGAAATTAAGCATTAAAGTTCTCCAGTAACGCTGAATTAGGGTAAATATATATATTTAATTTTCACAAATTGAAAGCAACAATGTCCCTCACACGCAAGATTTGTGTTTGGCCTCTTTGGATCATTCCATTTGAAGCACTTCAAAATAATTATTATAATCCTGGCTCTTCTGAATCTAAAACTAATATAAAGGTTACCCACTTAATGAATTACATTCTTTTTTCTTCTTTCTTCTTCTTCTTTTATGCGCAATACTGAAACAAGAATATTCACAATCATTAATTCTGTACTTAAAGTGTGTCAATCTTGTGAAGCTCTTCTTTCTGAAGATATTTGGACAAGTAAAACATCTTTGTCGTCACATTTAACTGAATATCACATTGAGCCACGTATTTATTTTTTATTTTGTCAGCGATCTTGACAGTTAAAAAAAAAGTTTGCCTACAGAAGGCACTTAATGGAGCACAAACCTCTGCCAAGGTCGAGCAATCCCAATTTGGATTGTACACCTTCAATTGACATTCACGGCCAATTTAAGTCTTCAATTAATCTAAGAACAAATTATGTGATGTAATCATAATATAAAACATATGTTTCATCATCATTTCTGCCGTAATAACTTGAAGGGAATTGTATGCCCCAAAGAGTGTTTCAAAGTTGAAAGTCTTGGACCTAATGCTTGCTGTGGCACGTTATTACACTGCCTAATTAGATAATAATGCCTTAACTTCCCATTACAGGTTGGTGTCTGACACGCTGCACGCAGCACTACACTCACTCACATTTGCTAGCTTTGCCATCAAAATAGAGCCCTGAGTCACTCAGTTGTCTTTGTATCCATCATTGATCAGTGTCACAGAACGAATTGTGGTTGAAGTCAGGGTACCACCGTTTGCTATCGGATCCCTTTGTTGGTAGACGTATGTGAAAGAAGCTTTGTAATGTGTATTTTAAATTGTTTGGATTTTCTCTCGTTCTTCCCAGTACGGTGTAACCAAAAATCTTGCAAGCAGTCAGTCAGCAGCTCCACAGGGAGAAAATCCTACAACATGCGCTCCGCTTGTACCAGAGGCGCGGTTGTCGCAGTTGATAGTGTTGTAATCAGTCAAACGGAGGGACAGCCGTAGGGTTTTTCTACCACTATTTCAAATTACTCAGTTAAAGCAAACTCTTAGTTAGAGATTTATTCTTCCATATCGTTTTCTCTTTGTGATTCGTTTTACAACCGGTTCTTTGTATCCTCAAGGTTGGTGACAGGCATTTCTGTAAGATGTCTTTTTGTGTACATCAACAGGGAACTGATATGTATGTAATATTTGAACTCTTACAGCCATTATAGGTTGCCCCTTGCATGTTCCTAAATTATTTACCAACTGTTTTATCAGTTCAGTAGTGTTGTGTCGTTCACAAACATTTCATTCAAAAAGAATGAATCTTTTCAGTGAGCGTGAGTATATGCATAACTTCCTGAAGTGATGTGTTCTTTTCTCAGTTTATTTGAGCTCAGTTACGCACATGTTGTCATATTGGTGCTCATGAACGAATCAGCAAGGGAGCTTGATCCCGTTCGCGAAGACGCAAAATTATCAGTGAGTGAACGTGCTACCAATTCACATTCGAGTTCATTGAGAGGATGGAGGGAGTGAACGATATGGTGAATGAATCTTTTGAATGATTCTTTTTAACTCATTCACTGTCATTGACGGTTATAGACGTCAAAAATGCATTTGGCCTATTTCTATTAATTTAACTTTTTTTCACTTTTGTTAACAAGAGTATGAAAACCTAGAATTTTTTTTACTTATACATTTAGAACAGATATAAAATTAGTGATTAATCATGAGTTAACTAGTGAAGTCATGCGATTAATTACGATTAAAAAATGTAATCGCCTGACGCCCTTAATTTTTAATAATCTTTTATTTTCTTTTTTTAAATCGTGTCAGGCGATTAAAATTGTTGATTGTAATTAACTGCATGACTTCAATAGTTAACTCACGATTAATCACAAATTTTTCTATCTTTTTAAATGTACAGTAAAAAAAAATTCTAGGTTTTCATACTCTTGTTAACAAAAGTGGAAACAAATGTTAAATAGAAATAGTTCAAATGAATTTTTGACGTCTATAGCCGTCAATGACAGTGAATGAGTTAAAAATAATCATTCAAAAGATTCATTCAACATATCGTTCACTCCTTCAATCCACTCAATGAACGAGAATGGGAATTGGTAGCACGTTCACTCACTGATAATTTATAAATAATGAAAAGATTCATGTCCATCATGAGAGTCTGGAATCTTAATTAAAGGTTTGCAAGAGTGTCACAAATTGAGATGTTGTGTATTTAATAGAGCTGTCAAATGATGAAATGTTTTAATCAGATTAACCACATTTTAGAATTTTCAGTAATCACGATTAATCGCTTAAATAAAAAGGCTTTTTATCAACATTTTTGCCCACCAAATTTCAAGAGCACCAGTTATGTGTCAATTATTTTGATATTTAATGTTATGAGGACTTGCATAATTTAAAATGGGGAAAAAAATAACCCCGATAGTTTGACATGAACAAATATTTGGAATGTCATACGCAAACATTTATTAAATACTTTACTTTAATGCGTGTAGTTATGTTTATTGCTCAAACACAACCTGTGCTACCTTTAACTTAACCATCCGCTGTCAGCTAAAGGATCATCTGCGGTCAAAATTAATAGTGCGATTGATCTGCATTAATACATGATTAATGCGATATTTTTGTGATTAATTGATTAGTTAAAGCTTTAACTTTGACAGCCTAAGTATTTATCCTAAATTCAAATCAGTTGTCAGTAAATAAGCACTTGTAAGTGAAATTTCGGTAGGTTGGTGGGATGTCTCTTCTTTAGGGCATTCTATGATTTAGAGTAAACATTGTTCTGGTGATTTAAAAAATGAAGAAAACTGTATGTTCTTTGGATACATTGTTAATCTTATGATGTCTGTTAGAATCCCCCAGGATAAAAGTCAATCCAATTAAATGTGCTGAATGCTGACTTACGACCCACTGCTGAATTTTCACAGACCGGCCACTATATTAGGTACACTTGAACAGTTCACAATCTGTATTAAAAAACAAACAAATGAAAGCTAAATCAAAGCCCATACTGCATCCTATAGTACTATGAATTTTTAACATCACTTGCAATTACACAAAGCATTGTTACTATTAGAAATTCAGACGCTCCCCAACTTACGAACGAGTTACGTTCCGAGCGATCGTTTGTTCGTAAGTTGCTATATTTTGTATTATAATTTATGTTTAAAGAGAATACGTACAGTACTGTACTACGTATGTTAGAGAGAGAGAGCGAGAGACACACACAGTATGTACATGTACGTAATAAGATAAATAAAATGAAGTTTAACTTACTTTTGGAAGATGTACTCGATGCTTAAGGATTTGATGAAGGAGGAGGAGGAGGAAGAGGAGGATTTTATATCATGAGAGGTTCTTCGTCGTCGCTGGAATGGGCTTCAAAAGTTACTTCCTCCTCCGTAACTTCAATGTAGGAATAAGTTGAGGGTCGAGGAGAAGAAGATGAGGGTTGATGAGTATCTTCCTTGGAGGATTTACTAGAAACTGGCCGAAAGAAGCGATCTAACGACGATTGCACAGTTTTCTTCTTTTTTCATCATAAATGATGCGGTAGCACTGTATGGCATCATTCAATTGATTTGCAACCTTTGTGCAACGTTCAATATTTGGGTCTTGCTGCTCGAAGAGTGCGATGGCTTTATCTATGAGCGACAGGCATTTCTTCTTCTTCCCCCTCCTCGACACGTTGCTGAGCCTCCAATGCTGGGTGAGCTCTCACAGCGGCAAGCGTCGGTATTAGCGGCGGAAAGAAGCACTACAGTACTGGGAAAAAGGTGCGCAATAAAAAATCTAACTTACAGCATCTCTTTCCGAACATTTTTTGACATGCGCGCAGACATGTTAGTATGTACCGTTGTTCGTAACTCGAATGTTCGTAAGTAGGGGAGCGTCTGTACATTTTTACTATGACTGTGGAATTCTAAATTAACCACTGCATCAAGTACAACTAAACATGGATAAAGGAAAAAAAGGCCCAAGGTAAGAAAGCAAAGAAAAAAAAGGTGCATGCTTCTGAAAGCATGTTCCCCTTCTACTCGCAGTGCAATAAATTATTATTATCATTCGCCAAGCCTTTTTTTAAATATATTTTCTGTCAGTATTTATTTGGCCTCAGTAAATTAAAATGTCGTGCTTGTATTTTCCATTGCGTTGTCAGGGCAAGGAGCTTTGTTTAGAAATGAGATGATGCTCTGGTCTGGCAATCCGTTGCGAAGGTTCAATTTTGACCAGACCTTTGTAGGCATCACAGTTTCTATTCGTAGGGTTTTCTTTTCCACTGGGAATATCTTGGCAAATTTCCCGCAACCCTAAACAATTCCAAACCACATTAAAAATGAGTTCACTGTGAAACACAGTGAGGTTATTGCGCAGGCAATTCAAAAAGAGCACAATTGTGCACACACATGCATAAACACTCAATTGAAATGAACTTCCACGCTTGAATTTAAACATCAATAAGAAATTGTGAACCGCTTTCAAATTTGCATTCAGGCATGCGTTTCTTTGTTGATGTCATGCTGGATAAACAAAGTCAATAAATGGCTCACCTGACTGTAATAAGTGTGCTCATGTCACATCAATCACTTCTCTAAGTAGTCATTAGCTAAACCCAAAAGCCGTTTTGAAGCCAATGATAATGCCCCCATAATAATGGGACAACAGCGGTCTTTGGTTGAGATCCAAACAGTTTAAGAGGTTGATTTCACACATTGACTGCCAATTCATCTGCTCAAATGAACGTTCCGCTTCAACACCCTTGAAGTGTAGCAATGAGCCTTTGTGCCCATTTGGATGAAGTCGGCATCTCTTTGCATGCGACCTTGCCGTATACCTGCAAATCAAGAGGGAAGGATTCTCATCATGCAATGAAACAATTGTAACAACACACAAAGGAGCAGTAAGAATGAAACACACACACACAAATCAAACACCACAGAGCTCTCAGGAACAAATTACTTTGGTCAGTTCAGCTGTGTTTATTTAAATGCAAATTAAATGACTTGGTTCCTTCCAGAAGCCAGGCCCCTAGCTAAACACTTTTATTCTCTTGAACAAAATAATTGTACATTTACATAGAATGGAATTAATTTTTCTGCACAAAAGTGACTGACGTGTGTGTGCTCAATTACTGTGCACTTTGTAAAAGTTGTACCATCCCAACATGATGCAACAAAAAGTGGCAGAGCATAATCAAAAGAACATTCAACTTGTATGTCTTTAAATCTTTCTCTAGGTCCCCCATCAAGCAACTGTAGCAGTGAACAACAAAATCGCACACAATATCTGGTAGCAAGAAGTTTATCGGGTGAGAAAGAAAGACACAGTAAAAAATGGCGATAAGATACAGAAGTGATTACAGCGAAGTCATGATTGGAATTGCCTGACAGAGCTCCCTTTACCTTAACTTGTTGGAAAATAAGCAAGTCATAGTTATCTTATTTTTTTTTCAAAAGGTGCTGCATGAGTACAGTAAATTTATTAAAACAGCCCAAATATGCTAATTTTCCATCCATTAAAACAGACCATATTTGAATAACAAATTTGTGAAAAACTTGTCAAAATATCATACAAAATAATGATCAAGAATTACAGTACATTACACGTACACACACACACACATTTCATTCAATATATTTGCTTTATTCTCATGATTTACATTGTAGATTCTCACTGAAGGCATCAAAACTAAGAATGAACGCATGTGGAGTTATGTATTCAACGACCAAAAAGTGAAATAACTGAAAACTGTTTTATATTCTATTTTCTTCAAAATAGCCACCCTTTGCCCTGATTACTGCTTGGCACACTCTTGACATTCTCACCTCTGGGAACTCCTTTAATACTGTTGGAAATCCATTTCAGGTGACTACTCTTGAAGCTCATCGAGGGAATATCAAGAGTATGCAAAAAAAGGTCGCCAGAGCAAAGAGTGACTACAGTATATTGAAGAAACTAGAATATAAAACATGATTTCAATTGTTTCACATTTTTTTACGTACATAACTCCACATGTGTTTGTTCTTAGTTTTGATGCCTTCAGTGAAAATCTACAATGTAAATAGTCATGAAAATAAAGAAAATGCATTGCATTGTATTTCTCTTACAATCTTCTTGAAAGCAAGCCGATTTTGTGATTTGTGATTTAGCACTGTCTCATGCAGTAATAATTCAGCTACGCCATTTGTTATGCATGGCAGTGATTTGACCTCATCTTTAGTAGAAGTCTCCATGAAATAGGGAGAATGAGAATCGTGGTACGATTTCCCCCCAAATATTTCTAGGTCCTCCCGCCTCGCTCCTCTCTTAATCTGAGAGGGACTTAATATGAGGGACCATATTTGCATCCATAAATCGTATACGTCATGTGACATCGTGTTTTGTGCGCATGCATGTCACTTCACCAACGCATTGCATTCACATTAGAAGTTGCATTTGTTTCTGTAAGGTGAACAGGTGGATTCACCAACATTTACCAGCAATGCTGACAACCGCTTGATGACACGGAAACATTTTAATTTCTGCCAAGTTACCTTTTTGCTTCAGTGCTGCACATAAATAGCAGATTGCTGTTTCTTCATGCTCCTTTCTAAAACATGGAAAACAGAACTCCGTGTCTGAATGGGTAAGATGAAGTGCTACTGCCGTGGTGTCCAAACTATGGCCCGGGCGCCATTTGTGGCCCGCCATCCACTTTTAAGCGACAATGACATCTGCTACTAATAAATTAGCTTTTTTTATACTGTACAACTTTTCTAAATGTGCAAAGATGCAAATTGACTATTTACAATAAAACAAGTAATAGCATTTCTGTGCATAACACTGTGGTGAAAAAAGAGAATTAATTTTTACATGCATAAATGGTTTCTTCAACTTTCTCTTCTGTATTAAGATCTAAATTATGAAAATATCATATGAATGATTCCCAAGTAACAGCTTTAAAGATGGTGAGCTCACGACAAAATGCTCCTGTTTTGGTTCTCAATGCAGAGATGGCATTTGACTGCCGTCCAGTGCAGGGGGCTGATATTTTCTGGTGGGTTGCAGATTCTCGACCACACCAATATCTTGTGAAATTCTATCCTAAAACTATTTTTCTTACAAAAAGCTGTTCAAGTCACTGTTTCCAAAAAAATGAAAGAAAGAAAAGAAAAAATACTTTTTTATATGTATACGATATGCAATTTCTTGATTGACTGATTTTGGTGTGCTTGATAAATTGAAGTAAAAAAATTAATTAAAAAAATTCAAAGTGGCCCTTGCATCCTTCAGTTTTTCTGCATGTGGCCCTCAGAGTAAAAAAGTTTGGACACCCCTGTGCTTTTGGCTTTCACATGCTATGTGGTTGTCCTGCTGTTTACCCTCATGAATTGGATTCTCATGTGTCCCTCGTACAATCCGTTTGACATGATATGATGACAATGAGTCATATTATGCTTCGTTTGAGCTTTTCCAACTACTAGTAAACATGTAAGTATGTTTACTGTATGTAATGTGACTAAACGAGAGGAACTTCGATGGCTGACGTTTCTTTCAGTGCAAAAGAGTGACGGGGGCTAACAATAGCAGATTATTACCACATTGTAAATGTAAATAATTAATTAATAATTTGCATAAATAAATAAATTCATTAAATAATAAATGAATAAATAAGTGATTTAATAGGAAAAATTATTTAAAATGCAATAATATTTTATGAACCTAAAAGTACTTGGTATCGATATCGGCGATATTGGCACCAATATATACTTGGTATCGATCAATACCAAAGGCGCTACTGACAAGTACTACTTTTCCAAAAAGTTGCTTACATAAAAGTAGCTGACTTCCTCTGGCCTCTGTCCAGCTGCACCCAAGGCTGATCAAGATTTCCCTATCTGAACTTAACTAGAAAATTGTTCACCTTCCCACCCATCGTTTGAGCGATGGTAAGTACACCTTGGATGAATCCACAGATTCTCATCCATTACTGAAGAAGTAAAACGCTTGACCTGCTCACAATTTTAAGTCCCTCCTCAATGCAATTGAAAACAGTTGACGTAACTGCCGCATAAAACGAGCAATTGCAAATGGCACGCTGCATATTGACATTAAAAGCTGACTGTTTCTTATGTGGATGCAAAAGGGGTCACATTTGCATAAGCTGAATGCTTGCCGTGTCTCATAAACATACACAAAGGATGCTGCTGCGTTTGTGTGGGATTCATTTCACTTAGATTATCATACAAACAGCAAGCTGGCATCTTTTGTATTGAATATGTATAGAAAGTGATTTTATATACCATAATGCGCCTCCTCACACAAAAGCTGAGCATTGTTTACAATGTTACTTGTCCAAAGCATTATGAAAAATGGCAAAATGTTTTTTTTTTACAGGTGATTCTTTACATCCCTTGTGTAATACTGTAGGTCTCAATTCCCTTTGCCCCTTTTAGTTAGTCGTAACCAGTACCACTTTCTGGCATGTGCATTATGTGTGGCCTCACATAAAACACATTGCTTGGGTTGGGGCGGTAGCAGCCAATGATCCTCAAAATCAAAGAAAAAATGCTCCATGAGATGGTTTTCTATTATGTAATGTCACAACATTTCAATCATCTGTCTGTCAACAGCATTCTAAATACAGTATATTTCCTAGTTAGCATGCTATGTGCTCTAATTGTTCACTGTTCGGGACCAACAGGTATATTACACCATACATTCCTCAGTTGTGGTCCAACTTTAAGAAATTGACTATGCAGAGGCTTAAAATAGTTTCCAATGATGCACTGAGGCTGCAGCAGTTCCAAGGTGGCAACGTGCCAGTCAATGTTTGTGGCTACTAGTGTGCCAACATTTGAGGCACTATTAAGGAAGCTGACGTTTAGCTTTATGTGTCAACCGCATCAGTCAAATATCCACATAATAGAAGATTATATGGATTATAATATATGTCTACAGTATTATCCTTTTATATGGACCTGTGACATTTGTCTTGTATTTTCATGTATTACTAAAAATGCATTCATAAATAATTAGAAACATCAAGCTATTAAAGTATTGATGTAGTATGAGAGAAAATTGTATTTTATACTATGTTACAGTGAATTTGTTGCAGTGAATTGCAAGGTGTCAAACAAATTCATTCGGCAATTTAGAGTATTTAATGAATCGCTCATCTTTTGTATTAAATAGGATACCCGAGACAAAAAAAAAAAAATGGGGCAGACATGCAAACTTCACACTGGCTTGAGTCAAGATTCAAATCTAGAATCTCTTGACTGTTAGGCAGACGTGTTAACCTCTAGGCTTATTACCTAAGCACAGCGTATGGCATAGTTGACAGAATATTGCAATAATAGTATATTGCAAATTATTCCACGATTTACACCATACTCAGCAACGCCTTCAGAGCTTGAAGTTCCTCTGCCTCCAGTTCCTCGCTTTCCCCCCCTTGTTTTGAAACTCTACAATCCTGGATCCTCAGGAGACATCATTACTGTACAGTCAACTTTTAAGACCGTGTCCCCAGAAACGAATCTCCCTTATCGACCTTTCCTAGCTGTTATTTTTAACAGCTTGCGTCATAAAGTGGCCGTTGCGCCTTTCCAAGATGTTAAAAACTAAAAGAACTGTATCAGCTCGCAAAGCATCTGCAATTAATCATTGTGTTGCGGGGAAATCAGTGAGGCAGGTTCACGTATCCCAATGAGTGACCGGACTTCATGGACACTTATTGAGCCATAAAAATTAATGTGCAAGCTTTTACATGCAAAAACTTGCTTTCATTTTCCCATCTGACACCAGCACTTCAAGGGCAATGCAACCAATAGCATACTGACTTCCAGAATTATGTGCTTCTGTATGGCTCATTTCATATCATATTGAGTTTGAGAGCCTCATGAACCACATGCTTTTCTATGGAAATGGAAATGTCTGTGCAGGCGACTTCCTTGTGTTACACAGTCAAAATGATGTTCCTTTCGGTTTTTTTTACTTGCAGCATTCACATCGGGGTTTTTTTTAGAGAGAGAAATAATATGCTGTCCATGTGTGTTTGACTTTTTAAGATAAAGAAAAAACACCCACTCATACAAGGGGTAGTTATTTCAAAATAGATATGCGAAGACAAAGCAAAGCTGACAGAATCATCACTGATGTGTGGTCTAGCCTGCATGTGATTATTATTCACACGTTACTGTGTCGCATTCTCTTTGCTCTTCTTGTCACTTTTCCCTCTTACTCCACTCTTCTACTTTCTCGACCCAACAAGGCAGATGGCGGCCCACCCTGAACCCATTAATGCTTGAAGTCTCTGCTCCGTCAAAGACTTTTTGTAATTTTCTTTCCCAGAATCCACAAGCGTTAACTCATGAGGGAACACTAGGGGTGAAATAGTCACTGTCTGGGCTAGATAAGCAGAACTGGAACCCTTGACACAATGCATACAGGATGCTAGATTACCTCTGATTTGGATTTTGAAACAATTATTCCATAGGTAAAAGTGAACATTTAAATACTGCAGCAGCAAATGCTCTTATAGGTGGTGACTGGAATTGAGTAGCGAATTGGCCGTTGAAAACGAATGAATCTGAATGTTCCCATTCAAGTCAGAGGCTGGACCTTAAGCAGTGGTGTAGTCCAGGGTATACGCTGGTACCCAATTCAGTTTTGCGTCTACCCACTTCTAAGTCCTCAATTTTGCGTCTACCCACTTCTGAATTCTCTTGGATGTGCAGTTTTTCAACCATGACAAACCCTCGCTGCCTCTAACTGGCTGGTGCACTCGCTGTCTTATTGGTTAATTAAAGGCATGAGGACTGGTGCGCCAATCAGAGAATGAGTAGGGTGGGGACTTTATTACTAACGCGTGGGTGTCAATGCTACTCCAGTTGATTGACAGGTCGCTCTGTCTCCTGCGCGATGATCGTAAATGTGAGCGAGGCAGAAAGAAATAAAAAGTATTTCCAGTGAGTGACGACATGTATCCAAAGAACATACTGTACATAGGACGAAAACATCATTCACGGGTACGTTTTAAAGTTGTTTCCAAATAAGAGGATTTTTTTGTCGCCAATACAATGTAGCTAAACTGTGCGTTTCGGTTAGGCTAATGTTATGAAATGTAACGTTTCCCTAAGGTTAGCAATTTAGCCCTAAAATAGCTAGATTAGGATCATTTTGGGCAGTGGTTCTCAACCTTTTTTCTGTGATGTACCCTCTGCGAAATACTTTTTCAGCCTAGTACCCCCAACCAGCGCACCACAAAACAAAACAGTGCTATGCCATCATGTGTCTGGTTTTAATTTGGGAACTGGTTTTAACTTTGACCTCAGTCCCACTATGTATCGGTCAAGAAAGCAAACAAACAAAGAAGTAATTATCTTAATGGTAAATAAATAATTGTGCAATAATTATCAACACATTGTGTCCTACTTTGGAATCATGGTACAGGTTGGTTTTCAAAACAAATAATTCAGTTAATTTTAAATAAAAGCAGAAACTGACAAAAAAAAATCAAGATGATTTCTTGCATGTACGCTACTTTTTAAATATATTTTAAAATCCCACGTACCCCGGTTTGTAACCACAGATGTAGGGAACCCGTGTTATTGTTTCAGTACAGTAATTGTATAATTAACCCCATTTGCAAATACTTTTTTGCCAGACTGCAATGTTAGATGAATGATACTGTAATAAATGCCCTGACCAGAGATGATCTCAGTGTCTATGATGCTTTCCCTATAACCACATTATTGTATACTGTATACAATAGTATAGCCCTAACTAACTTATATGATGTAGTTTAATTTTATAGTAGATAAAAAAATACTCATGTTTATCTCACAATAAATACATTTTACAACTGCTCCTAATTCATTCATGATAATTTTATTATTGTGCAGATTTTTTTTCCCTCAAATGTCACCGTTTATAGAAGCAAAAAAAAAGGAAAAGTATACTCACTTCTCCAAGAACCACTACACCACTGACCTTCTGAACGTCTTGAACGTCGCCGTACGTGTGCTGTTATTTACATAGGAAGTACAAAGCTACATACACAGTTCATTCCAGCGGACACCCCGAAGTAGTTATGCTAATATGGCTAATGCCATCGTAGCAACGGGAGTATTGGCTGGCTAACACCTCACTGTGGACTGGCTAACACCATGCTAGCGACGAATGAAAGGGCGTTTGCAAACTGAGAGACGAACGGGTTTTATGCAAGCTAGGATGAGTTTGGCAGCAATTTAAAATGCGACCAAAGAGAACAATCATCCTTTGTTCTGCCATTGGCCATGGTCTGGTACGGGAAGTTATTTTCAACTAAAAAGGCTAAGCTTTGTTGATGCACCGGTGTAGGCTACACTCCGATATGTTTGATTGAGATAAGCGAATATGGCTTTGTGAACATATGTCCTGTGTGAAATGTCTATATGAGTGCACTCCATTTAGCATTTTGATCACATTTTTTGGATTAGCAATTTATCATCAAGTCATAATTTCTATAAGAATATTTTGGAATTCATATTTTAATTTGTCCTTTACTAAACCAGAAGAAATCCCTCAATCAAATTGAATCTTTTCCTATAAATAAACAACTTTCAAATGAAGGAAAAAAACACTTAGATGGGTTAAAGAGAGGACACTCTATTTAAACAAACTTTTTTCTTTTTCACTAGAAAGTGGATTCAGAGATAACATAGGCAAGAAATACTTGAAAGTAGTAATATATAGCTTTGTAGTAGATATAGCAAGCATTTGAAGTCAGGGACCCACAAAGTCCATCCAACCCACAACACAGGTAGCTTTCAAATTCCTCTTGATCTGGCAATTTACAGAATACAATTAAGCAGTGAAGAGGGCTTTATTGATACATGCCGTGAACGCAGCAGAATCCCAGGAAGAAAATCCCATCAGAGAAACCCCCTTCAACCACCACCATTACTAACCACCCTTCCCCATTTACTTGCTAAGCATCTGCGGAGCGATAAGGTTTTGCTTTGCCTTGCCAGGAGGAATCGGTTTGTTCCACAACGCTCCGTTCTCATTGGCCAGGCTGCCTCACATCCTGGCGGCAGCTTAAGAGTTACTGAAAAGAAGGCTGCTTCTCTGATATCATTCATAGGGAAAAGAGGACAACCATTAAAGTCAAGTGAACACTCGCCAATTGAATTACTTAAGCAACAATATGTTGGTTGTCGTGTCATCATAATCTATCAGCTTCAGAACCACATTCATTGGTTCACTGGGTCATAATATAAGATGAAAAATATCTGGCATTACCAAGGAACCTTCTTAGTGGCTTACAGTGTCATACATTATTTTAACCTGGCGGCAAATAAGTGCTAGTGTGTGTCGAATCCACTTTCAAGTGAATTATTAAACAGAAAGTCATTTTACAGAAAATAATTAATGCTGTTTTTTTTTGCATATTCATTACAATTTCTAACCCAATGGACATTTTTGTTCTTTGGAGTGGGCAAAAAGGCCTTACCTTTATCTAGAGAAAGCGCACCGAAGCAATCTGACTTCGTCATGAATTTATTTGCTAAATCATTTAGTTTGTGTACGGGTTTTGCATGTTATTTCATGCTGCTTAGTCTCTATTTAAGCATATCGTGCATAGATGGTCCCACTAATGGCCAAATTATTCGTGACAGCCAAAATGATGCGTGTATGTAGTACGCTTAGCATTCTAAGTTAATTATTTCTACAGAGACGGTTTCACAATGATGGTGAAATGTTGCTAAAAACAAACAAACACCTCTTGCATGTTCTTTTAATAACCACTTAGTTGCCACATTCGAATCAAAATATTATTTAGAAATGTCATCAGTCCAATACTAATCATTGTATTTCCAATAACTCAAGTTAAGAACACATCCTCTTTGACATAAAAGTATTAACTTCAACAGTCCCAACCATTTATTCAAGCAGGATTGAGCAATACAATATTCTCTCAGCATCTAACAACTGCGAGCAGAGTGGGCACCATTGCACTCCATTAAAAACTAGAGTCACACTCCAGTAGCACTGTTGTGACACTGATGGATTTACAAGACTTACTCCAAGGCCTAAAAGCTGAATAGTTCAAGATTAGTCTAAAGCTTGTTGCACCCTAGGTTTTGAATTGAAATCCCTATCTGGGGATTATACATCAGTGTTTTGTTGTCTAATTTGAGTCATTAGAGAAATGCGATGGTGGATTAGAGGAGTGGGTGCACCCCGTAAGGAAACAGGCAAGCCTGTTTTTGTTCTGGAGGAATTAGTTGTGAAGATGCAAATCTCACAAATGTGTGAACGCCCACACTTCGTGTCAATCAAAATGAAATGTGCTTTCTTGGAACACTTTTAGCACTGAAAGAAGACTGCTAATCATGCGGCTGGTGGGTCAGCAATATTCAGAATACAGAATATGATATGATATGAAGTTGTGGATACATGACCTGTATCTGTAACAAAATGTTGTTTCGCATATACAGTATATTGTTCCCATAATGCATTGTGTGGTGCAGTTAATGAAGTTATAAGGACGTTAATCCTTGTCATATGTGTTACCATTAATTGAATGTGTGTTGTATTTTGCACGTTTGTTTGATTTATGTTGGTCTATGCTTTTGTTTTAATTTATTATTATTATTTTTTTAAATAAACCTACAACTTTTGGTTGTGTGTAAAATAATGACATCCAGGGCAATTCCGTATACAAGTTGCATTGCTCATCTGAGGATTGCTTGTGAAATTAAAAATTTATATGTTTTGATTGTGCCCGGCTGATTAATTGACATTGCTCGTTTTTTTTACTTTCCAAAATCATCTCATGGGCCGGATTAAACCCCTTTGCTGTACGTTTGACACCCCTGGTTTAGCTCATTGAGTTGACTAATTCTAGTCATACCCTTGCACTTGGCGCGTAATAATAATAATAATAATAATAATAATAATAATGATTTAACAGTGTTAGTAAGGAATCAGGTAAAGTTTGCAATGGAGGTTTACCAGTTTTCAGTGGTGTCCAGCTACACTGTTGTAGCTAAATGAAGTAACGTCAATATTAGAAACACCTCTGAGTGTGATGCAGTGCCATTTGGTACCATTGCAATCTGCACTAATAGAGGGATTCAATATATTATAAAATACAATTAAAAAAAGATGCAGTTTGTACATTTGATCTCAAAACCTGCCATTTAGCAGGATGGGTAGCTTTTTCAAACATTGTTTGGCTTGGCAAGGAATTATGGTTTTCTAAGTTTGAAACACTCGCGCTAAAAGCCCAGTTTACATTCATCAATTGTTTGTATATCTGCAAATTTAAACAGCTGTCAAAGTCATTTAGAGAGTTCAACAGAGAGGAAACTACATGGTGGTAACGGTAAATACAATATGTGAGTGACACGGGAATAAAAACATCTTGCAATATTTACCTGATTACTCATAACACTTTGTTTTAATCCGACGTTATCATATAGCATATTCTTCTTTCAATGTGTGCCTTTGTCTCACCAGGGACAGCAGACATTTACATGAGGATAATAAATCGCATTAATCACTCAGTTGGCCGGGATGTTTACTTTGATTTATGACACGTGGCTTTTAACTTAAAGATGACGTGGATTGTTTCATCAGCGTACAATTCAATCACTCAATGGTGTGTTCTTGTAGAGGGCATAGGGGACACGGAGCAAGTGGGGCTCAGGGATTGGTTTCAGGGTTGAATAATTAACAGATCCTCAGGAGAGGGTTTTGCATACTCTCCTACATCCCGATGGGGGTCATCTTGCGTGAGAGAAAGACCAACTCATTCCTCATTCATGGAAATGGCACACTTCCTCCCTAGTTATTTTGCACCAGTCTAAAAATACTCCAGAGGTCATTTGCCAGGCTTATTACGATCAATATTTCCTCGCTGCCTCTCCTGCAGCCAGCTGCTCCCAGGTGGGATGCTGCTGCTCACAGGAAAGAAGCACCAACAAATAGACGACTGCAGGACATGAACACGGGGGTCAGATCTGGACATGGAGCTGAGACAGGAAATTGATTACTTGTGTGAAAGCACAAGGTCAAAGAGTTGTCCCTGTCGTAGGTGCAGGTTCGGCCAATAAATGGGTTTGTTTGAGTGTGACCTGGTGTATAGCCATTATGAACGCTATCTGCCAGTCGCTGCAGCCTCCTGTGATAAAAGAGAAGTGAGCATTTTGTTTCACTTGACAATATCAGGGGCATCAGACTGTAAAGTTTTGCTTGAGGAGCTGCATGTTGCACAGCATCTATTTGATATGACTCTTAGCTGGAATGTTTGCACTTTCATGTCAGAAACTGAGTAGTCTCACTTTTTTTTCCAACACAGTGGACCATTGGCACTTGAACGATTTGGCCGTCACGAAAAATGTGGTCAAAAGTATTTGATAAATAAATGTTTGTGTTTGTGTGTGTATTCATTAGTTCACCTAAAGCCTATTAAAAAAAATCCCATATCGTTCACCTAAACCGAACACTTCCAGCCAGAGTCGTGAGGCCGTCAGGAAACCCGAGGAAGGACCAAAGAAAAGAAAGGAAAGTGAAATCCAGCACCGACCAGACACCACCCACCAGGCCACCAACCAGAGTCCTTCACCAACCCCAGTGACATCTAAATTTCAACAAATCAGGGAGACCTCAAGAGACCAAAGGAGAGACTGAGGAAAGGAAGGAAGGGCAGATGAAGCAGAGTGAGATCCACAGAGGAAGATTGTGTCTGAGTTTCGATAGATGCTGGTGTGGTGGATCTGACGTGCATGAAAATTTCCACCAAAGAGGGGAGCCGTCGACCCCCGCCAGGACAGAGCAAGCGCAACGCCTCAGGGCCCCCCAGGCCGCGGCAGCGCCAAAGGTCGACCCCCGGGCCCCGCAGAGGCCACCGGCCGGAGAGCAAACCCAGGAGCAGGAGCGCCCCCCACCGCAACACGGCCCGCGCCCCCAACCCAACGCAGCAGGATGGGGCACTGCAGGCCCGCCAGGAAACCCACCGGTCCACAGCCCCCACTCCCCCAACGACCCCCGCCCCCCATCCACCCCAACCCAGCCCCCAGCCACCCCCAAAACCCCAGACACCCTCCCACCCCCAGCACCCCCCCCACCACCACCACCCCCCCCCAACCAAGCCGCCCCCTCCCCCGACCCCACCCCCAGCAACCGGCAGCCCCCGACCCCCAGATCCCGGGGATCCCCCGCACCCAGGCACCGGCGCCGAAGAGGGGAGCGGAGCAGAGAGGGCATCCGTGCCCACCCCACCCCCCACCGCGTGAAGGGACGGAACACCGGGGGCAGAAGGGGAGATGGGGGCACCGGAGGACGGGCGGCACCCCCGAACCCCAGGCTCAGCGGGGAAAGGCCCCGGTCGTCACTCCAGCGTTCTTAGTGAGAGCTAACCCTGTTACTGAGTTCGCCAGCTCGCCGACTGGCGAACTCTACCCCTAAACCTTGAATGTGACCCCACCCAGTGTATATACAAGTGTGTGTGCGTGGTGCATTAATATGGTTAATATAAATAAATGGTTGACAAATTTGACAACAGCTGAACATCTTCACAACCTGCTCTCTAAGTCTGTGTTAAAATACTAATAATAGCGTCTATATTATTTTTTAATACTTTTTTGTAATTAGAAAAGTAGTTTTTGGTTGTAATATTTTTATGTGCTTAAGTTAGGGATGGGTGAATACTAATACCAGGTAACGGTATTGGGCCAATACATGGCCCTATTTCAAGGTATCGGTACTCTCGATGGTGGCCGATACCAGTATCAGCCGCGCTCTTGTGGCTGAATTACAATTAGAAACTATTAGAATTAAAAGAATAGAAAATTCCCGTTAATTCCATGCAATTTTAAGATAAAATGCTTTATTTTTTGGGGATATTGAGGTCTTTCTTTAAAATGTGTGTGGGGGGGGGGGGTGTATCAAAAGTACAGTACTAGTAATTTCTATCAGTATCAGTGACTACTAAAGAGTTGTGTATTAGTACTGGTATCGGTCTGGGGGGGGGGGGGGGTTAGTGTTATTGAACGTCCCTTGTTTAAATCGATATACAGTAATTTCTGGACTACAAGGCGCAACTGACTCTAAGCCGTGCTAGCTAAATTTGGGGAATACTACACATATAAGCCGCACCCGTCTGTAAGCCGCAGGTCTTTTTAATGTTACTGCATCGGGTTCCCGCTACTTTCTTTTCCATAATGAGGGTGAAAATTGTCTCTCCTACTGTATTTGGGCTCACTTAGTTTATTTTGCTCTGCCTGACGCTCTTGCCCTTCCTTTATAGTGCGCTCCCTTGTGATCTGATGGATAAGCCGCATTTGAATGCAAGTGAAAAAAGTAGCGACTTGTAGTCCAGAAATTACTGTACCCAACTTTCATGTCCACAAACTGAAATTTGAGTTGCTTTTGTGAGGAATAAGCTGTTCAGAAAATGGATGGATGGATGTTCTGCAATGTTGTTACAAGCTCCAGTGTTTCCCACAGATATAAATCTACTTGGGTGGGTGGACTCTGGAGGAGGGAATGGGAGGCGGGTTAGACGGGAGGTGTGTCTCAGTCCTGTTACTATGTCTCCTCTAGCCTCATGATCTACAAGTGAGTGATGGCGAACTCACGTTACATGCGGTATATCCTGTCGTGAAACGTTATTTTTTTCTTTTTAAATATATATTTAATAAATTTTCTTGAAAACTTCTTGGGTGGTGGCCAATTCACTGAGCTCAACTTGCAACATTGTTGGAAACTTCCAACAAAATCACATTGTAGACATACACACTGTAAACGACGTGCCTCCCTAGTGCAGTGATTATCAACTGGAGAGTCATGCATTGTTTAGTAGTTTAGTACAATCCTCTAAATGACAAAAAAAACTAAACACTAGTGACCAGATTTCTTCATTTTACAGGATAGATATTTGGAAAAGTATCAGGAGGAATATGCGGCCTTTCATTACCTCACCTGTCGTCATCACTCACATTTCAGTACCACATTCCTGCACACTGTGTATATAACTTCATTGGTTGCCATTACAGTCACTGTTCATGCCATCATGAATGGGCGTTTTACCTGCCAATCATTTTCACAGCACCAGCGATTACTGATGTCACTCAATGCGTACATATAAATCACTTCTTTACAAGCAGATCTGCAGCAGAAGTGAGACAACAACACCATTCTTCATTGTCACTCTTAATATTAATAGTAATAATAAACAGCATCTGGTACCTGCATTTTTATTCAAATCATTTCCAAGCAAACAAGCGGTTATGAAAACATAATCCCCTTGGTGGAGGCCAATGAGCACAGCAGCAGATGAATGCCAGTCACATTTAATCGAACGTTGCCAAGTACAGTTATGAAACCATACCGAAGTAGGTGGTGGGTGTGCAGGTGGTGGTGTCAGTAGGTGGCATGTTTACAGTTGAAACCCTATAGAGATAATTGTCCTGACTTATGCTTCTCAACACGACAGCTCATATTCTGCACCGTGCTGCGCTTACACAGGTTTAACACACTACTCCTCACAGGAGAGCAATTGTTTGAGTTGGGGATCACTTCAGAAATGGTGAGGAGGCCAAACACGCTAGCAGGAAACCTAATGTAGTTGGTGGTTTACACATAGGGTCCAGATGGCGCAGGTAAAAAAAAAAAAAAAAAAGAGGTGGGTGGGGGGTCACTGAAAAACATGAAATCTGCTGAATTCAAAGTCTAGAAAAAAATAAAACAAAACAAATAAACAGATGGCTGACAGTAGTTCAGTGCAAAAGTACTTGGGTCATCTCAGATGCTTATTCGGTTCCTGAGTGCTCCCAAGATATAGTAGCCAACAGTTATATAGACAAAAGCCATGTAGGAACTAAAAGTGAAGAAAATCGAATTGGCCCTCTCTTTGTTGTTAAAACAGCTTCCACTCTGTTGAGAGACTGTATTGCGAATATTTGTGAGGTCAGATGTCACAGTTGGACTTGAATGATGACCTGAAGGGTTACAATCTCTGTTCCGGTTTACCCCAAATGTTTGAATGGGGTTAAATCCATTGCAAGCTCTTCCACAGCAATTTCATTTGAGATTGGGACACGATTACTTTATGTTGAAATTGAAAAACTTATTTTCCAAAGAGTTTGAAATGAGAAGGATGCACTTATTTAAACCACTTTGTATTTTAGTTGGTCAGAAATGCCAATGATTTTGAATGAGACTTATTCTCATTAATATTAACAAAATCAATATGTAACGCTTTTCTCTGATTGGCTAATTTGATATGGAAAACAGATTTCCTGTGATTGGTAGCTGCCCATACAGTATGTGGGCCACCAAGTCTCTTCATTGTGTTAGTTTTATTGAAAGTGCTCATACTGTCAGCAAAACTGTGGCCGGCCACGGTGCACTCTGAGGCAGCCATGACAGCGTGCTGGTCCAGAATGAAATTGTTCCTTCATTTTTTTCTCCTCCATGGTGACACCTGGCAACCTTGTGGCTGCCCAGTGAAGAGAATGAAGCCACAGTCTCTAGCTGGTTCTCAGTTCTGCCTTTTTTGTTTTTTGTTAAAGACACCTCCATGGGGAAGCCGCACAGCCTCACAGCCACCAGAGGGGACTGAACAATGTGTGGCTGTATTTTGTAGCGTAGGCCCATGTAACAAAACCATCTTCCACGAAAACATGAAATACCATTCATTTCAACGGCTCGTCGACCTCACTCTCCAGAATCCAAAACCCTCCAGCGACTGCCCAAAGCCGCCACCACCCCCAAGGCAAGTACCACGACCATTGGACCAGTGGAGCGGCGAGGCTCCAGGCTGCGGTTGGAGAACTCTCATTCAAGTGAATGAAACACGAAGAGTGGTACGTGCGCTCAGGAACATTTTTACCCCAAGCTTCTCCCACCCATTGAACATATGAAATTTGAAATATGGTAAAGTATTGTTGTAAAACACAATTATGTGTAATGTATAGATTGTATTTTTATGACTTGGTGGCTCTGTCTGTCTTGTTGGTTTAAGAACCAGGAAATGGGCGTGTGCAGGGGAGTTTCTTGCCGCAACACTGAAGAAAGACCTTGATCTGTTTTTATGGCATGGGACCTTTAATGGGCAGAGTGGCGACCTAATTATTGACTAGTGATTAGCACATATCAGAAGGTGTAGGTGTGTCAGAAAGGTTCCAGGAATGGTGTGACGTACACCACAGTATTTCAAAAATGGTAGGGGGGAAGTGTGTGCCAGAAAATAATAATTCTACAAAGAGATGCATTTGCTTGGTCAGTATGAGAAATGAAAGATATGGAAGTACTCATGGCTGCTTTACCATGACAACACACCTGCTCATAATGCCCTGAGCATCTGACAGTTTCTGGCCGAGAACAACATTGCCCTGCTGGCGCAAAATCCTCACTCACCCAATCTGGCTCTGTGTTGTTTTTTCCCCTCTCTTTCCAAAGATAGGAAACTGTGTTAGACTTCAGAGGTAATACTTTGAAACGGAAAACTTGTTCTTTGTATTTAAAATATAACTTTTGTGACACTACTCCTGGAACTATCGCAGTCCTGGGGTTCATATCTAGCCCGCCACATCATTTTATGCCCCCCATGAATATCATACATGTCATGTTTGCGTGCCCAACAGGCACTAGCTGTGACTTGTGTTCAGTATAAACAGGTATGTGAGCTCCCTTTTGTCTTTATTTTTGTGTTTTTGATGTTGTTGTATACATAGTTACATTTGTTTCTGAATGTATGTTTGCTTCAGTGTTCATTTTCAACATCTTGAAAAATGCTAATGGCTGGAGGAAACAACAACTGAAAAATGTGCTGTAAATTGGAATTATATGCAGGAATCAATAGCTAATAAAAATGCTCATTTAGGTGTCAGCGAGACTGCTGTGTGAAAGGTGTGCATGAGGGCCTTCAGCTGAAAAACATGCTGTACTGATGTGTTTATTATACACAGACTGCTGTGAGAGAAAATAAATGCCCACTTTTGACTGGCTGACGCATTGTTTTCTACGCCTCATCATTTTCCATCACCCACAAAAGAAAACATAACGAAGAGTCCCTTTCTAGCTGGTGTCAGCCCGTACAGGCTGCACAGAAGGGTGAGACAAGCTGTATGCTAAAGTTACTGTTAAACCACCGAACAGAACAGAAACCTATCTGAAATAGATTCAAAAACTCTGCGACCATATTTTGGGTTTTTTTACTACTTGCTGCCAAGAACATTTTGAGTCGGCTCACTCGAGTCTCACCTCAAAGGAACACACGAGGAAGCATGAAAATAATAGCTGTCAGCTATGATCATTGCCCAAAGTGGTGATCATGAATGCTTGCCAGATGCCCATGCACTGCATACATATTTAATGTCAACTTTTAATACAAGTTAAATTATTTAGAAAGGAGGACTCAGGTGGAGTTCTCCTTGGCCAAACGGGTAAATGTTTAATTATTTACAGTAGGTGTTTGCATTTGACGAAAATAATATAGATCAGGGTAACACATTTAAATACCTCTGACCCATCTATTAAATGAAAGAAAGAAAGTCATGTTGCGATATAGATGAAGATTTTTCTCGACATTCTCTGTGCGAGCAAAAATTCTGTGGGGGTTAACCTTGAACCTTTAAACCCCACAAACCTCATAATTGAGTGACGGGGAGTGTTTTGGTGAAAGTTTACTGGTGACGAATGTTGAGATAGTGAGAGAAATTGAAAGACAATGAGGTGCCAGAGAACTGTGTGGCTCCACTCCAGATTGCCAGACCGCATTACTTCCAGGTTACCACACAGATCATTCTGCCTGAAAGGTGATTAAAGGGATACTTGACTCATTGAGCCATTTTTAGCAGTAAAAAGTTAATATTTTGTCCAGAATTAATTTGATGATGTCATTATGATCTCAAGAAGAAAAAAAACGATGATGTCATTATTTTTCATGTACAATTAATACCTAATTTTTCCACTTGCTGTCGAGGTGACATCACCTGTGCTGAGGAAGTAAATAACGACCAATCATGGCTCACCTGTTTTCTGGGTTTGGTCAGCACATTAAGCCATGATTGGTCGTTGCCTATTTCCACAGCACAGGTGTTGTCATCTTCAGCCGTTTTTAAAGGGATTAATTGTACATAAAAAATAATGAAGTTATCAAAATCACTCTGGACAAAATGTTAACTTTTTACTGCTGAAAATGGCTCAATGAGTCAAGTATCCCTATAAATGGTCAAATGCATAAATCCGAAAGCGAATATGTATTCTTAAATATTATATAAATTATATTTTATATATATATATTTATATAAAAAGTTACACCCTTTAATTTATCCACACATACATTTTAAGTTCAATGGAGTCAAACTGTTTACTTATTTCTTACTGAAAAAATTAACTCAACATTTCAACTTGTAAGTTGGTTCATAAAGGTAAGTAGCCCCTTTTCTCAAAATAAATATAAAACATCTTTTATCCAAATAGTAATTGACAAATTATATTTGGGCTCCTCCAGAGAGACTGAAAGTAAATTAAACGGAATTGTTTTGTTGTTGTTAGTTTTTTTTTTTTTAAAGCAAAATAATCTTTGATAGATTTATACAAAGCAATACAATAAAAAGAACTTGATAGCATATTGCAGAAAATGAAAAAGAAGATAAACGGAAAGTAATGCTAGTAGTTTGGGAACAAAGAAGTTAATAAAAGTGAAGGAATAGATAGTGCGGATGGTTTTATGCATCATGAGCAGAGAGCAAAAATAGGGTTGGGTCTTGCTTATGACTGGTTTATCGATAAACATGGGCCAGCGAAATTGTCAATGTGAGTAAAGAGAGAGCCAGCTACACAAGGAGGACAGTCCAGTGTTTAGTTGGTGGAGGCGAAGCTGACCTACAATATTCTATATCTCCATAATCTAGGATTGGGGGTCATTTTAACAAGAAACATATTCTTCTGTAGGATATTGCATCTATTTTTAAGGTCAATGTTTGTAAATTGTCAATGTAAAATGAGTTTGAAATGATATGAAAGTGGTTTGGTGTCATATTTTGTGTTAGAATTAAGATTCAAACTACAGTATATGCAATTCTAAACATTTTGGAGGGATGTCCATTACTTGCACATTTTAACCAGGTTCACTATATTGGGTAGGCTTTGGGGGTAACGGAATACATGTACCGCCGTTACGTAACAGATTACACATTTTTTTTAACTGTATTCCGTTACAGTTAAAGGAAAAAACATGGAATCAGATTACAGGTACATTTATTAAAAATGGGGATTACTTCGAGGGATTACAATTTCTACGATGAGAGAGAGTGTGAAAGAGGGCGAGGGAGAGACAGAAACAGAGAGAGAGACAGAGCGAGAGACAGAGCGAGCGAAAGAGATAGAGAGAGAGCGAGAGGGGGGGGGGGGGACAGAGCAACAGAGCGAGAGAGAGCGCGTGCACGTTCGTGCAAGTGGGACCGTTGCTATATGTCGGGGAGGTGGGGACAAACGAACTGACTAGTCGTGTCCTTCACTTGTGGGCAGTTTGAAAAAGCTTCAAGGACGGGAGGAGGAAATGGCGACCGGTATTCACTGGAGCTTACTCAGAGCGAAAGTTTGAGCTGAGAGTCCAGCGGCATGCTCCGCGCTGTAGCTTCTGGCTAGCTAGCCCGCTAGCCCGCTAGCCTACAACCATAATGTGAGTTACACCTTCCAAAAAAATCTTCCTCCCACCAATTCACTATTTAAACATCATACACAACATATACACGGCTAAACTTGTGACTGGGATAAAAGTTCATTTTGCAGTTGATGTCACACATCGTCATCCTCATTGGATCTATCTATCTATCTATCTATCTATCTATCTATCTATCTATCTATCGATCTATCGATCTATCTATCAAACTGTGAGGTGTGGTTGCTTTCAGTGACAGTTCGAAAACAGAATATGGCCTTCAATCAATCAATCAATCAATCAATCAATCTATAGCCTACATGCTTTTTAATTATACAAGGATTTTTGCTATTTGTAGGCTGCCCGGGTCCCTATCACCCGCAAATAGCAGGGGCACATTGTATAGAATATATATTGTAGTGATATTTATTTTTATTTTGTCTTCATGAGCATAGTCAATATTGGAGTCATCCAAAAGTAATCCAGTTACATTACTTTGATATTATGGTACTTGGATTACGATACTAACTACGTTTTTTTTTTTATCAGCTAACTTGTAACTGTAAAAGATTACATTTTAAAAGTAACCCTCTCAACCCTGATAATGGGATTAAAATGGAGTCCTACTGGTTTGAAAATGTTTGCTCACTTCACATACTAGAGAGTAAATACTCGCTCTCTCTGAGTCTTTTAACTTTTTTCTTCGCTTAACAGCCCTTGTTGAGGCTGCTTCTTTTGAACATGTTTATACAGAACAGAAAAACACAAAGAAGACGGCTTATGCAAAATCTGAAATTTACATAGGCCCATCAGTATTTCCATAAGGCAGGTTGAGTGTTGTCATGTTGACATGATTCAATAAGATCATATACTGTAGGTTTAGCACACCATTAGTAGGAGTGTAATAAGTTACAACATACGTATATGACATGTTTTTTGCATGTGACTGCATATCTATATTGTTGACCTGTAATGTTATTCACAGGATATCAAGTCTTTTCATTTTGTGTTGACACAGCTTCTTGTGTCTAGTTAAGTCTATAAGGCAGTAAGCATTGCTCATGACCCACTCTTGCGTATCTTAAAATCTTGCACTAATCATTATTTCTACATGGGGCAAATGATTGCACTTGGGTCATGTGTATTCCATGAGCATTTCCCTTAGTCTGCACTCCCTCTCAGCGCGTCTTGTGTGAGAATGGTTACTTTTAAACTGTTTCACAGTATTGTTAAGATGGAAATATTTTGTGGGCTTCGGCCAGCCTGGGTGGAGTTTGCATCTTCTCCCCGTGCCTGTGTGGGTTTCCTTCCATGTTCCAAAGACATGCATGGGAGAATAATTGAACACTCTAAATTGTCCCTAGGTGTGATTGTGAGCGTGAATGGTTATTCATCTCTGTAGGCCCTGGATTGGCTGGCCTACTGCCCGAAGGCATTATCAAGTGGTGTAGTGTGAGGATGACAAAGGGCTCATAAAAGTTTGCTTACTTCTGAACAACTTGTCCCTGCCCACAATTGAAATGGTGGCTATGCCCTTGCCAACTTTTTTTTTTTATTTTTTTTTTTATTTTATTTTTTTACATATAATGCAGTGATGTCAAACTTGTCTTATTCATGGGTGGGCCCCATTGTAGTAATGTACCAAAATTATATATATTTTTAATCCTAAAATTATTATTTATAATCTATGGATTTTGGTCATTATTGCCTTGCTGTTTAAAAAATAAATAGATAAATAAAATAACTCATCTTAACAATATTAATAAAAAACACAGTAAAACAAAGTTTTGCACATTAAAAAAAAATCTAAATGAAAACATCTATTAAACACGAGAAAAACAAACTTGTTCATCATGTTAGTTTAGTTTTATTGGCTGATTGTTTAATTCAGTCAGTTTTGGTCGCTTAATAAATTTCTAACTTCTCAGAGAAGCCCAGCAGTGAGCCGTCTCAAATTTGTGTGTAAAAGCAGGAATTAATTTAAAATTCCCTCACTGAACTTGCAAATGTAGCCTACTTTACTTTAACAAATTTATTGAGCACAGTATATACTTTATAAATCTGAGTCCTATCATTTTAAAATCTATTTACCACGTTGGGATTGGCTGCCAAATATTTGTGTTTAATATTCAGAGTCTCACTTTCCATTACAGGGCCCTCTTGATGATGTCAACGTAATCAATAATGTCATTACCTTTCAATTAGCCCCTATCACCGTCTGTTTATACAATTAACACTGCTAAATGAACTCCATTATATCACCCAATAATATCAAGGTATCGTCTGTGAAAGTCAAGGGACGTGCCTGTCGTTTGCAATTTGCACTTCCACATGTTGTATAGCGTCCTTTTGACATCTTTAACAATGTCTCTGCATCAGTGCCCCAGCAGCTCCTTTTCATCTTGTTTGGTGTACACTAGGGCTCGTATTCTAGCGTTCAGCCGTTCAATGTGACACTTGTGGAACACACACCGAGTCCAAGAGGGCTGCATTCTTAAGCTCAAGCTTGATTGTAGCATTACATATTCGGCAAACAGGACACAAGTTTGAGATTCTCTTAAAAGTCTCTCATTTCTTATGATACGCCTTCCCTTAAAGGCCATCAAAGGGAACATTTCACAAATTCAGCAGCCAATTTTACAGACCCTGAGTACACCCTCGTCTTTGATCACAGCATCTGCTCTGAAGTACACTGCTCCTTGTTATATCATGGGAACAACCAAATAAGTTTCTTTGAGATCTTCTAACCAGGACGGCTTGTTTTCTCCTTGTCTATCCACCATGACTTCCCGCTGGTGTGAAAGAGCTGTTGGTTAATTTTTCATTTCATCCTTTGAAAAGTGCGAGTAAAGTGGGTTCCCTAATTAACCCCGTTGCCTATGCACACTGAGGCAGAGGCAGCCTGAAGCAACCGTGTTTTCTTGTTTGCTCACACCAACTTCCATCACCTAAAAGCTTCTCCTCTCACTCAACACACAACATTGTTCATAGAGCAGGCCATCCTAAAAATCCTTCTAATGGTCAGCAACTTAATAACATAGCAGGGTGCTAACATTCACTTCAATGGATATTTTTCTTTCCACTCTGTGTGTATGTAAGATTAACAAAACCTGCTGTGAATCTGTCTTTCTTTTTGTGTGCTCTATCCTCCTTTAAATCTGACAGCAAAAATAACAAGTTTGAAGATGGCCGCCTATCAGCTGCGTGAATAGAAATTAAAGCCTGTGGCAGCCCAAACACCTGTGTTATCTTCTGTCTGGGAATTGAATTGGAGCAAAGGACTTATACGGTAAGCACGCTTGCCATATTCTATTCATTCTGTTCATGTGTGTGCCAGGAAACGTGATGCAAAAAGCCTCTTGCCCTTGTTGCCACAGCATGTGAAGTCATCTCAACGGAATGTTGAAATGTTACATACTGTATTATCCTTGATGTCCAAACATAGCGATAAGGAAGTGGAGAATATTCGTGTAGTAAACAGTATGTGCTTCTGCAACTTTCAGTAAGACGTGTTGTTATATTTTCAGACAGTTTAAAGTCCAAAATTATTCATATCCATCCTCAACAGAGTTTAATGATTTAATATATGGTAGCCTACCATAATTTTTGGAGTATAAAGCTCCGTTCACACTGCAGGGCGTGATGCTCAATTCAGATTTTTTGTTAAATCCGATCTTTTTATGGACTGTTCACATTACACAAACAAATGCGACTTCAATTTGAACGCAACGCGCCCGTGAAGTGTGAAATGTGCACCTAAAACAAACAAAGTCACGTTGCAGAGTTTATGGAAATAAACATGTCCCCGACTCAACGCAACGTTTTCCCTCCAGCCAAGCTGCCGAAGCAAGCAACCTTTATCAGTGCCATATGCAAATTAAGCTGTGCCAACGCTCGCTACTGATTGGTGGGCTGGTGAACTCCTTTCGCGGACATGTTAGGAGTTGGATTCGTGTGTCTTGCCTGCATGAATTATGCAAATTAAGCAGTGTGAACGCCCACTCCCGATTGGTGGACTGTTTTCACGCTTGCTCATGTTTGGCTGCTGTCCTCGGCTTCCTCGAGCATCAGTGTTTACAATCAGAGCAGAACTCATTTTTTCCATCTCATAACTCTGGCGTCCAACTTGGAAGAAGTAGAAATATTTGAGGAAACGCGGGGAGACTCCTCGATCTCTTCATTTCATTGAAGATGACGTCGTGTCATTGCCGTTCGTGATGAATCGTCTAAAGGGCTGAATTTCTACTGTCGCCACAAATGTCAACTTTATGCTTCATGTTTCAAGTGTGATTAAATTAAAGACAAATAAAAAGTTAACACTATTACTCAAAACAGCTTTGTTTTGTATATTCACAAACGTCAGTAGCCTCCCTTCCAAGCACTCTCTTCTGCCGATATCCTGCATATCAGGCTTTTGATGACGTATGAATCTGATGTGTGCGGATGAGCGTTCACAGTGCAGACGCATTGCATACATATCCGATTTATATCCACATACGAAAGAGGCCCAGGTCTGGTGTGAAAAAATTGGAATTGTACCGTTTACACTGCATGAAAAAATCCGACACTTGTGAAAAAATCTGAATTGAGCTGCAGTGTGAACGCAGCCTAAGTTGCACCTGTTCAAAAATGCATCGTGAAGAAGAAGGAAAAAAAGTCATTCTGGATTTTGAGACCAAAAAGAACAGTAGAGCTCAGCCTAGCTCACATCTAAAATTCCAGTTTCATAATCATGTTCATGGCAGAGAATGAGTTCTGGTTGAATTTGAAACTTCCAATTCTAACTATAGAAAATATTTTTTTTGTTCAAAATGGCTTACCTTACCTAGAATGCAGGTCTGTTATTGCCCCATTTGGTGCTGTAAATAGTACATCCTGATTTTGGGGATGCCACATACTAAGATAGCGAGCTTGTTGTAAGGTAAGATAAGGTAAATTCCACTGATTGTCACACCCAACTAAGTGGGGCGAAATTCATTCTCCGCATTTGACCCATCCCCTGAGGTAGCGGTGAGCAGCAAGGATTGCGCTCGGGAATCATATGGTGATCTAACCCTCCAATTCCAACCCTTTATACTGAGTGTCAAGCAGGGAGGAAATGGGTCCCGTTTCTACAGTCTTTGGTATGAGCCGGCGGGGATTGAACCCACAACCTCCCAGTCACAAGGGGGACACTCTACCACAAGGCCACTGAGCTGGTAACTGTATACATCACAAATTAGTTGCCATGGTTACTTATTTTTCTTAAGCTTCTTCCATTTCTTTTTCTGCTTTCTTTTGGCGGTTGGCACATACAGTACTTTTGGAGTATAATATATATATATATATATATATATATATATATATATATATTATACGCACGTCCGCCTCCCAGTCCAGAGGACGTGAGATCGAGTCCGGGCTTCGGCCTTCCTGGGTGGAGTTTGCATGTTCTCCCCGTGCTTGCGTGTGTTTTCTCCGGGTACTCCGGTTTCCCCCCACATTACAAAGACATGCATGGCAGGTGCATTGAACACTCCAAATTGTCCATAGGTGTGATTGTGAGGGTAGATGGTTGTTCGTCTCTGTGTGCCCTCCGATTGGCTGGCAACCAGTTCAGGGTGTACCCCGCCTATTGCCCGAAGCCAGCTGGGATAGGCTCCAGCGCCCCCCGCAAAATCTAACACAACAAAATATGCTAGGATCCTATGGAAGCAAATTGTAAACGATGATTAACACAGAATACATCTGAACATAATAAATTGGATTTTCCTCAGAGCTTCTGGGTTAACATTAACTAAATACAGTAGGACTATTTCAAGTCAGATAAGATTTTTTTCTATCATTATTGGGGATATATACAAAGGATTTTTTCCCCCCACGTTATTATCAATGATGTGTGGATTTCTTCAATTAGAGAAGGCATGTGCTGATTATATTTACCTATTGAAGGGTGGGGTTATCTAGGTTGGTAAATTCTACATGTAGTGACACTGCAAAGCTACTTGGCAGAAGTAACGGACATTTGAGGATCTGTCGGTTAAAAGATACGTTTAAAAAGAAACGTTTAAAAAGAAACGTTGCTGTAGAAACAATTTGAGATCTGCAAATATAGCATATCGTCGCTGCTATGTGAAAAACATTTATGTCCATTTTTTTGTTGTCATTGTTTACATTTTTATGCTTTTGAGATGAAGCTGAATGCAGATGCCCCACAAACATAAAAATAAGAAGAATGAGGGAAATGGAACTAAGTATTTTTCACATAGCAGCAACAATATATAGATTGTACACTTCCTAATGTCAAAATGTATACTTTAATAAAAGAGGCATTCTCACAGTGGCTGGTAACATGTTAAGGCGAGCTTTTGAATTCTGCTGCTTTATTAAAAAAAAAAAAAAAAAGGATGCCTTTGTATTCTTTACTCACGTCAGAAACTATGCAGAATGTCATGGTCAAAGTCATATATACTCAAATGCTCAAATGCAATTTAGTCTGTGATTGATCACTGTGCCAGCTACTTAATTACGTGGCCAGCGAGGCTCAAAAGTGATGTAGATACACAGGAGCTGTTTCCTTCAGCCTCCCTGTAAACATACTCATGACCTTCCCAACTGCAACTGTAGAATCACTTATATGAAGCTGGCTTAGAGAAGAAGACATGCTACCCTACCTCTAATAATGTACACATAATCTTCTAATTCATCTTTAAAATCTGGAATCAGTTTCATAAAGATAACAAGTCCTCGAGCAGTAATTGTTCCGATTTGTTTGCTGACCCTTTTTGCATGGAGGCCATCCACATCTCAGACAGAGGAGACCATTTGTTTGTATCAAGAAAGTATGCTTTGGTCTTATCAGACAAATGGCAGGATAAGACCATATGAGTTTGCTAAATATACACATCTTATTCACGTTCATTGTGAGTGTTGTTTGATCTTACATGTGATTGACAGAACCAGACACGGCGCTCGGCATATGCTTATCACGCACTGCGCGCAGGGCATCAACTCCCTTGGGGGGCGGACATCAAAACAAATCATAATAATAGTAATTATAATAATATTAGTATGTAATATTTAAAATAAAAAAAATAAAAAGAATAAATTTTGTGTTCCTCTTTTTTTGCCCACATTGAGTGAAATTAAATACATTTATTGGACGTATGCGGAGCTAAAGAGGGAAAAGAGGGCACGCGAGAGCGCCTCGTGAGTAGTCGGGCTCGCTGGTTCATCCCTGAATAAATTTGCAGTCCTCTCCTGGAGCCCATATTAAATAAAATTAAATAAATTATTTCACATACGCAGAGGCCGAGAGCGGCCATTGCGTAACAGGTGTTGTGCCAATGTACTTACCCCGAAAAATCTCCGTATCCACTGCCGCGGGAGCGCGGAGTCAATGACGTCACACTACGTGTGATTCCTAGGCCAATCTTTTCATTTAAAGACACGGACAACATGTTTATATTTCAGTTTTATAAACAAGTGCTTGTATTTAACGACTGATAGCTGCGTGGAGAAGCAAAAGAAAAGTAAGTACAGTACTCAAACTCGCGCTTGGCAGCAGACTCAAGGTGCGCTCAATGACCACTCACACAGTAGGACATCTCAATTTTCCATAGAAAAACTCATTCAGTGCACTAAACAGCGATGACTAGTCCTCCGTGAGCAGATTGCAAGGGGTACGTGGAAACATTCTATCATTTATTTGCCCCATCATCACAGATGACTGATGAAAATAAAATAAAAATGCTATAGCAGGTCTGATTATTCTCTTCAGTGTTCTGTTCATGCTGTTAATACCTGTTGTTTACGGGGAACTTATTCAAAGGAGCTCCAGAGTTTTTGTGGTGAATGTTATGAGAATTATATATATTACAAATGTAGGTTTATTCTTTATTTTGATTATTATACTCATACAGCATATTGATTTGAGAAACAAAGAAGACAATGCCCAAGACTTAAATGCTCAAATTAATGAAATGTGATAAAATGTTTCATCATAATCTGCTCCATTCTACTTTTGTAGAATCAAAACGCATGAGTGGAGAACTACTCTTCTTCTATTCTCTCCTTTATTCACACAAAGCAATAGAGTGAGGGACGACTCATGACTCCACCGAAATAGGTAGAAAGCTAAGCCCATTTGCAATAGTAATATCACCAAATTTTTGTGATGAAATCATTTATATCTATAGTGAATTTCAGTAGGTCTCTTATTCAAAAACTTTCACAAAAAGAAGAGTCTTATTTTTGTGAAAGTTTTTGAAACATTAATATTGACAAGTTATTTTGTAAAATAAAGCAAAACTGACACATACTCAGATATTGTTCATTTCTGTCAGGAATGGGTGGTGGATGGGGCACCACAAAGCATTTATGCTTAGGGCATCAAAATGGCTAGCGCCGGCCCTGGACAGAACATCAAAAAAAAAAAAACGATTAGCAGCCATTTCAATCTAGTGATTGTCAAAAGTAAATATTTAATGACTTAAATAAGTGTTTCAATATTTATCCTCATTGTGGCTTGTGGCATCAATAGTACAGGCATATCATGCCATCATTTTGGAGTTTGGCAAAAATATTGTCCAAACATTTGCTACAACGTTTAAAATTGGTGTTGAAATCATCATTATAGGTGGAGCAAGAATAAGTAGGCAGACCCTAGCAGAACAGCCAACTTGTGATGTTCACAAGTGCTGTTTCTGTTAAGCAACATTGAGTGCTGTAATTGGTTTTATTTTCAGAAGAATCTTGATTGTTCTGTTTTTTTCCCCCATTGTTGTCGGCTTTATTGGATTCTCAGCTGTTCTCAAGCTGATTTTTGATGGAATCTTTTGTGATTGGAGGTCAATATGAATATTTGAGTAGTATCGGTAGCATGTTGCGAACTGTCAAAACAAATCAAGAAGTTGTCTCAGACATCTATAGACTTGGAATACTAAAAACAAGGCTGACCACAATGCAGCATGCTTCCTTTTTCATTCATGCCTTGATCTGTGCCGACTCGAAGTTAGAGATATATGGCCTGATGAAATGTTTACCTGTGCAAAAATGGGCACAAACTTCATTGGTCATGCAAATAGATGAAGAAGCTGATTTACAAACTGGGCACATCCATGATTGCATCTGCCAAAAGTGCAAAGTTGACATGTGATTGATTCATTTTGGGCATTGTGGGAGGGCTAAATGTAAATAGATGAATTTCGCATCAAACCTGAGAGGAATTGCAATGGCTGATTTTGCGTCTTTTAATACTACATGTGACGGGTATGTAAATGGTGCAGGCATCTTCACAAACAAATTTTGGTTCCTTAAACGTTCTTAACATTTGCCTGCTCCTTGGCCGCAATGGCAAGGTTTTTCTTTTTCGTTTTTTTTTTTTTCATTTTCTTTTTGTATTCTCTAAGAGCGTCTTCTGGTTTCGGGTTCCCTAATCCCAATTTAGCCCTTTTAACCAATCTTTGGATAACTATAGGCTAATTTTCTCTAAAGTTTTCTCAATGTCTACAGGCAAAAGTGTCAGATTTATCTAAGAGCTTGGCGGCAATCTCATGAAGGAATCATGCCAACTCAAAACTTATTTGATTCTACATTTCTGTATGTATGGGTATAGTAGTTTTTTGGGTCTGCTGTCCTAAATTGTGAACACAATTTTTTGCCACACACTCGACACAACTAAAAAAAAACAACAACAAAAAATAAACATGGCTTTTGTGCAGTTGCCAATTTCCAATTCCATCACTTTATACTTTATTTTGTGTTTCGGTGCTCTCCTAAATTGTCTATGGTGAAAAACCATCCAAGCTACCTAAAGCGCAAACCCCCACCACTCTAACACATAACCAGCAGCATATGCAGTCTGTTATCGTGAATTAACATGCGCTTCAGCACCACATTCTTTAGTAAGTATCATGCAACACGCTGCCCAATTGGTAATCAAGGCCATATATGGTTATAGACACGCCCTTCATGATTTCTGTATGCTGTTTATCCACTTTGAACATAAGCACTGAAGGAAAATTAATTAATTTGATTAACACCTGGAGCTGAAAATCTCTCCTCATTCCCCCGTACATGACACGACGAACAACAGCCGACAAGGCTTCAAATCAGCCCTGATTCATTAATTGAGTGCGTGACCGACTCAGAAACAGGATTAAATCACAGTGAACACCGCCCAGGTTAAAACATCCAGAGGTTTTGCAGTGGAGGAGTTTGTTCACTGGTCTACTTTTAACAAAACCATGGCTCCCTTTTCTACTTTGAATATTATATTATTATTATTATTATTATTATTATTATATAATATTATATATTTGATAATGAGCACCCAATAAAAAGGGACACTTAATGGACTTGTCTTGTATAATGGTTGGGATGTGCCAACCAAGACAAAACTCGTGTTAAAAGATCAAAAACTTGGGGAAAAAGTGGAAAAACTGTTTGGAAAAGTTTCCAAAAATATGTTTCTTGTCATGTGTTCTGCGCTCTGAATGTTATACCAGAGTAGTTTAACAAAAAAATGTTCTTGCAGACTCGAATATTCATTTATGCAGACACTTGACTGATGTTAGTTGCCCTGGTGGGATGAAAAAAAAAATATGCTAGGGCATCACACCCAGCCGCACTGAGGTGCTGGTATACATGAAAGGGCGAGGCTATTTGACACACTGGAGAGGAAAGTGGGACAAGCTTCATCCTTGACAGTTCACAGTGTGATTTTGCAACATGACTCTTTGGTATAACACGTGTGTGATCCACCAATCTTAAAAACAAAAACACATATATGACTCCGTTTTTTTATTTCTCACAAAGCAATGAAATAAAAGCCAATGCAAATCTAACATGTTAGAATTGGTTTGCAAAAAAATAAAATAAAAAATAAAAAAACATCAAGAAATGCTAGATGTCGATGTAGTGTGAAGGAGGTTCATTTTTACTCATACTTCTCTCAAGAGGTAAATATTACAGCACATTTACAGCATGCACTCGATGCAGTTGAAAACGGCAAAACAAATAATGATTGAATAGATATTGTAAAATAATCTGAAACATTTTTAGTTTCAACAGATGAACGGATGAAAGTTATTTGGAATCTGTAAAGAACAGAATGCTGAACTGAGATGTGAACATTTGCCGACAGTGAACTGAATAAACAGACTACCAGAATGCAGCTCTGCAGGAAAATGTACATTTGAAGAAGAAGCAACAACACATTCTGGAACTTAACTTTCACCGTTCTGATTAAATATAACTTGACATGTTTCCCACTGAGGAAAAACCTGACCTCCCTGCTCTGAAAATCCCTCTCTTCCACCACCACCCACACACACATCCACCTCCACTTATCTCTAGGGATCGCCAAGATCTCCAGGACCTCCAGCACATCAGCTTTCAATCCGCGACTAAGCCACTTTAATTATAGCTGGCCACTGGCTGCGCTCAAACTCATGAATTATGTTCGACTGTCCACAATCACGCCGTTGTGTCATGTGATAGCTATCAATTGCCTCATTTAACTTAGCTACGGCTCACAAGCGGAGGAGGGGTGTCCGGGCCCTTTAGTGGAAGATGAATCGCCTCACACAGCCTAAATCGATATGGACCCCACACGATGTAAGCTCAAGTTAAACTTCTCTTTAGTATGAAGAAAATGATTCACACTGCAGATTTCTCTAATAATGTACTATTTACTGCTATTATTTAAAAAACAAACACTTATTGGGCATAGACGAAATAAGCATTTTGGCAAACTAATGCTAGAGTAGTAAACACTGGGACTCTCAGGATTTTCTGACACCCTCAACCAAGACTAATGGCTGCTTGGTTTGAAACTAACAACTCAATCACTGACAGCTGCTTTCCATTTGTAAATTTAGCCATTATCTACACAGATAATGGCCTATTTAATGTGCATCAGTTTGAGGTGTCCATAAAAATTTTCAGGCTATAGGGTAGACCGGGGTTAGTTGTATCACGGGTAAGTTGTCACATTGTAATTTTCTACTCCACCAGAGGGCGCAACGAAAAAGTGGAATACTAGTTTTCTTCGTATAAATGGTCAGGGGCTGTGTACTGGTTGAGAAGAGAATAGCACATTGTGAGGTGAGATGAGTGCCAGTTATCTGTTTTGTACAACCAAAAGTAAAAATTTTCAACTTCATGTATTTTGAAACAGGCGTCATACATAGACAAATTATAGCAGCAAATCATGTGGACTCGTTGGAGGAGAGTTTCAGGCATCTTGTCATGCTTCAGTCACTGCTCTGTTTTAAGCAAATTTTAAACTAGAGCAAGTATTAGCCAACATGGTAGTTTGGGGCAACTTGTCTCAATCATTTTGGGGTTTGTTGTCACATATGCAAAAAATGGGCCAATGAAAAATGCACCTCTAGTAACTCTGTTTTGCCAGAATTGCCATTCAGATGATGAGTCTGAAGAGTGATGAAATTAGTTTGCCAGGTTTTGTTTCATTGTTTAAAAAATTAGTTTCCAGTTGTTGGAACGGCAGTATGCCCACATGTCAGGACTGGTTTAAGTGTCATGATGAACCATCCATCCATTAACCGAAATTATTTATTTATTTTTAAATTCAATTTAATAAAACATTTCCAGTTTAAGGAAAGCAAAACAACCATTTGTGGCTGAGAGCTATGACCTACATGCCAGCAGCTCCCAAGGACTTTAATCTATTTCATAATATTTTATGTTAACGTTTGCTCAATGACTATGGTACATTTTCAAAATCAAAGATAAACAATTTCTCTGGCTGTAAAAAGTAACCCACCACACCCAGAACAACAAGGATAATTTTTAAGCTTTAAACATTTTAAGTTGCAAAATCCAGTGTGACATCTTACCCGATATAGTGTGACAACTTACCCATTTGTGGGGCAACATAAAATATAAATAATAATAATAGTAATAATAATAATAATAATAATAATAATAATATACCTAAGACGTTGGTCTTTCATCTGGTATACATTTTGTTTATATATGATGTAATGATTCCAAGAAATATATTAAAGTATAAAACGTGAAAAAACTAGCCCCGGTCTACCTTCTTTTACCCTTTGTCAATGGCAGTCTTTCATTGGCAATATAGAGGACATATTCAGTGATTATAGTACATTATACAAGTAACTGTGAACAGAGAAACACGTATAAACAAACAATTTTATGAGTGCAGCCCATCAACGCGAGCCTAACATCATCAAAAAACACCCTTTTTTTTATACACATGCATCTACCTTAACAACAAATAATATAATGTGCACGTAAAAACAAACTTTGCAGTAAATCAACAGTAAACACTCTAAGGTCTAAATATGGTACATTAGAGGTGTAAAGACCATTAAATCAGAAAAGTGATTGCCAAAGGCGGTCAGCAGAGTAATGCTGATGTCACCCACATTTAGGCCAATGGGGGTTTGCATTCAGTCAGTCAGACTAGGCCAACTCAATAGTTTGTAATGTTGATATTTATCGTTATTCATTTAATATTGTTTACTACTGTTATCCATGCTCAGTGTTGACACTGTATTTAAATTTATGCATTTTGGGCATCTGCATATAAATGTAAACACAATTATATCAGATATTAATTATTTGATGTAAAATTCTTATGTCAAACAAAAAAACTGCGTTGAGTCTACAATGTAGACCAGTGGTCCTCAACCAAATGCCCATAGACCTGTACTGGGACGCTTGGATAGGCAATAGGGCTGGGCAATATGGCCAAAAAATAACATCTTGATTTTTCCCCCCAGTCATTCAGGACAATTATAAATTTAATCGTTTTTAATCTTATAAAAAAAAATAAAAAAAGGGTTAGTGACCTTATAACCTTAAATCAGTTTTAACCTTAACAATCATAGTTTATACTTAAATGCCACAATTAAGTAGTTGGTAGCTATTGTAAACATGTTTTGTAAACCACCATGCCAGCATTCTGACACTTGTGCAAAATTACAACTCAGAAAAACATTTGGATGTAACAGAACATAAGAACAACAACTTTTAATAAGCCGGAAGACAAAAGTCAATTTCACCATTGAGCAAATTTTCACCGATTACATTTTTAAAATGACGACGTGTCAAATTAATTTGATTCATTGCCCATAGTACCTTCCAAAGGGCAAAATACGTAGGGCTATGAGCTCGATCAGATCAGCAGGAATGTGCAAGACAGCAGCCAATGAGAGTCAACCTTTTCCATCTCTGCGTTGGTTTGAAAGTTGCAGTAAACCGAAAGTAATAAGAAGCCAGTAAACAATGATCGAACGTGCATCTTAACGAGGATCTGGTGGGCATCCATGACTAGATGTTATCTTCCAAGGATTAAACTATTTTGACAAGAGAAATTCCTCATCATCGCTTTTGTGGCGGTAGCTATTGCCGAAGCAACGTGGAGTAAGGTGCAAGGTATTTCCACAAAACTCGGCAACACAACAATCCTGACAAATCATTTGAACAAGTTCCACCCAAGTGATGATATGAAAAGCATATAAATACGAATTGAGTTTGCACAGCCTGTCCACGTTGCATTAGCAGTTTAGCCGCTACTAACTAGCCGTGCCGTCAGCGGACCATTACCGTAGATAGCAAGCAATCAACTGTTTCATCTTTTAGAAATTCGGTGGCTGACGTTTCTTTGAGTGCAGAAGAGCGACAGGGACTAAGAATATGAAGATTATTACAACATTGCAACTTAAAACAACAGTCTATATATGTTTCCATTGATGATATTACATTATGGCATGTCTAAGGACCCAACAAGAAAGTTTGCAAATAAAACAAAAAACGTTATTTAATTGGACAAATAATTTAAAATACCATAATATTTTATGAACCTAAAAGTACTTGCATCGGTATCGGTGATACTGGCACCAGTATTTACTTGGTATCGATTGATACCAAAATCTCAAGCATCACACAGCTCTACTACTAACAATTTAACCTTGAATAATGAATATTGGTATGTGTTAAAAATCAAAGCATTTATAATTTTTAAGTTATAATCCTAACCTACATACGGTAATAACATTATTGTAAAAAAAAAACACCAACAAAAAATACTGGAGAACAAGGATAATTTTGTCCTTGTTTTATGTGACATCTTACCCCATATAGTGTCACAACTTACCAATTGGTGGGGCAACATGTCACATGTTCACTCCCTCTATTTGATGGCTTATAACTCTGCACTGACACAAAGTATGAAAATGACATGAATACAAAAAATATACTTAAGACTTTGGTCTTTCATCTGGTATACATTTTGTTTGCATATGATGTATTGATCCCAAGAAATATATAGAAGTATACAAAGTGATACAACTATCCCCAGTCTCCCCTACATTTTGTGCTACACTAATACTTAGCCCAATTAGTAGTTGGAAAAGCTCAAATATGACTCTTAGTGTAAAATGTCATTCACGGGGAAAAAAAGGAAAGAAAAAGATTTATTACTGCCAGTGCTACCTACCGCTGTCATTGGCGGGCCAGGGCATGCACATGCACTACAAATGGATTGCCCGAGGGATCCATGAGGACCCAAAATAACTAATTAAATGTAAATGATCGAGACTAGCTCTTTGGTATCGATACAATACCGATACTCACTTTAGTATCGATTCTATCAATACTTGGATCGATCTGCACAGCCCTAGTTAGTAGCTAATTAACTGACAGGGACCACGCCGAAAGTCAAAACAAGCAAACAAATTTTATTGGACTTTGTTGTGCTGGTGAGTAAAAAAATAAATAAAATGTTATCATTTTCTCAGCTCATCATTTTTTCTATTCAGTCTCAAAAATGTACTTTATATGTTCATAAAATGTTGCACGCACTCTCTAGTTACCTTCTTTTTTTGTACAGTTTCTTTTAAAAACAATGCAATCTCATCATGATCTAGAGTTATTCTTACCACCCCCACCCTCAAACTCTGGAAAACCACTAGCCACAGTGGCTGATGAGCAAAAAAAAAAAAAAATGTTCATGTCAAGAGACTGAATGCGTGATTGATGTCTGTATGGTGTCTAGTGGGTGTCAAGCATGCTCACAATGCTCCATAAGTGCCTTACAGTTTCCCCATCTTGCCAAAAACACTACACCGAGTGCGTGCAACCGATTTAGCCGATGGATTCGGCCAAGGGATCGGCATTGGGCAAGGTTGAGCAGAGGTTGAGATAAGGTAACACGCTTCTAGCATTGTTATCTCCACACTGCCCTTAAGCCCAACAGCGGCTTGCAGTCTTCTCAATCATGCTGCATGAACAAATGTTCTTGCTTCAAGTCCAAATGAGTCATTCTTTTATTATTTCCCTCACTGAATATCATGTAACATTTGAGCAAGCACTTTGAAAAGTTGTTCAGACTGACCAAAGGGATTAGGGAGATGTATTGGTATTAGAAATATGGAAGAGGGTGTGGCTCAGATGACATCTCAATGTACGACTTCTCGCTGCGCCATCCTTCATCATTTGTGTTACTCCCATATAGTAAATTGCTGGCGATCTCTGTTCATCCGCCCAATTACAACGCCTCAAGAGGAGGCTGCTAATCACTGCAATTAACTTCCCTCCAATTAAGGCTTTGCTTTTGGTCGTGCTTTAATGGACTGCACAATGCTGAGAAATTAATCCATGCTCAGATAATGAATCTGATTGACAAAGCATAAACTCATTAACCTTTTGACTGAGTGAAGGTATCAGCAGAGATGGTTTCGGCGGGCTATAAGCCTATTGTTGGAACCATTATTCACTTTCACGCATTATTCATTTAATGCTTTACAAGTTGACAGGCATGTTAGAATGGAAATGCCATTACACAGTGCGGAACACATTTATTGTCATCATGAAGTGCTTTCATATAAAATCATTACCTTTTAGTGAGTGCTCACTGTTTTACCATTTTAAACACGAGTGAGGAATTTCAAACCAAGTTTTAAATCGGGGCTTCGAACTGGACTTCTTCTAGAAGTCAGAAATTAATCAATTGATTAAGTATTACTTCTAGATATTCACATTCATCAAGGTCATTTCTCAGAGCACTGAATCGATCATAAATGATGATCATGATCAATGATCATCTTAAATGATGATCGTTTTGCATCTCAAAAGATGCTCGTGGGGCGTGCCTCTAACTTGGTCCATAAATACCTCATAATTAGTAGTCTTCTATGTCACATTAAAAAGAAGATTTACATACTGGTATATTAACCATTACAGAAGCATTACAATTATTTTGTAAATGACCAATGTTGTTAATTTAGGGCAACTGTGGTGGTTTAATAAACTTGTTTACTTAGCACAATATATGTCTATGCCTAATATGTCCTTTATGCAGATCATATTGCATTAATTAACAACAAAATCTTCTTTTCTGAGGTTAGATTATTTATTTTACAAACGGTGATGTTTGCCAGATTTATCTAAAAATAATACAGTTTTAGCTGAAACTGAAAGGCTTGACCTGTTTTCATTTTTGGAGCGCTCTACTTTTGAGAAGAATTATAGTCCACAAAAGAGGACAATGCAAAGAGAGACAGCAAGACAGACTGATGCAAGCCAAAATAAGACAAAGGTTTTTTTATGAACCAACTTCAGGCGTATTAGTACTGTAGCATGGAAAGTTATGATTTGAGCCGAATAAAGGATTTAGAGCGTCTTCAGACTGACACAAATGTGCATAATGATCATTTATCATCATCAGTAGTTTGACATGTACTTTGAAAGAGTACGCATTTGCTAACCTTTGCCAACATAGACTTCTGTGCTGTCCAAGTGGATGAGACCTCAAGAGAAGGATCAATATATTGACAACAGTTGCGCCTCCTGATGCTGTGCCATCACTAGCTGTGAAGTCAGTGTGAAGCGCTTTCAGTGCCCTAATAGGTGGAAAAGTGTTATACAAGTGAAAGAGATTACTATTTACCAACAAGAGAGAAATATGGCCGCAAACCTAGATCACTATGTTATGATTAGTGATGCACTGAATATTCGGCCACCGAAAATTTTCGGGCAAAAATATGCATTTTCGGCATTCGGACAAAATAAGATTCAAGTCAAAAGAATATGGCCAAAAGAGGATGTTGTGATGACGCAAGAAAAAAAAACTACAACAAAAAAAACCCGCTGCAAGTCTGCATGTCTGTTTGAATTAAACACCAAACACGGGAGTGAGTGTCCGCCTTGTGCCTTGTGTCCATTTGTGAGTACCGGCAGTTTCATTGCGCACACCGGAGAAGGAGAGGGTCGCTTGGTAAACTATGTCAGGTTAGCCACTCTTTCTCCTGCAACGCCTTCCTTTTTTTCTTTGATGAGAGCCCCTCGAGCGCTTCCACTTTTTTACTTGCATTCTGGTGGCCGTGCTAAATACTTTAGCTAATGTTAGCAGTTAGCACTATTGCTATCAACAGTTTTAAACAAGTAAACACTTACCACTATCTCCGGGTGAACACAGACCTTTACAGGACGTCGTGTGTGACTTTGCAGTCCGTTCCCAAAGCTGATTGGTTGGTACGAAGAAATGTATTTATCTCTAAACGTTGGTGAATATGTGAATGCGCCGATTTTAAGTGCACCTCGCCGTGTCCCGCTCCAAATAGCCTACAAATGCGTCATCCACATCACACGCATCCGTGCCCGCCGGTGCGAACTACTGTACATTGACTATAAAGTGCAATTGCACCGCCAGAAAATACTCAGTTGCTCACCCCGCGTTTGGTACCATACCAACATGTCTTTGATGTCTGGTGTGGATGCATTTATACTTATATTGTGCTTTGTTAAAATGCCCGTGCTAAATAGGCCTAAATATTTTATAATAATATTATAATTTTAATTAATTATAATAAATGCAATAATAATAAATAAATAAATAAATCTTCCTTTTTTTTCCAGCGTTTCGGTTTTCGGTCAAACATTTCTCTTTTTCGGTTTTGGCCCAAAAATGTCGTTTCGGTGCATCCCTAGATATGATCATATCAAATCACAAAGGTGTTTAAAAAGTGATGTCTCTTAAATTGGATACACACATCCTGTATACAATAATGAAACATTGGTTGCCAAGCATATCGATACCAGATGTTTAATTCAATGTATAGACATTAGGTGGTTTTCCACCAACAAGCCCAGGATCTTTGAGTTCTGGGTAAGGGGAGTTATTGGTTGTAAAAGTTCCGCAGGGAATGTGCAATTTGTGTTTCCGCTGCGTCTTGTAGTTCTCGGTAATTAATTCAAATGAGTCTGATGATGTATGCGGTAGTGAAAAACAAACTGTTGAGCTCTGCCAGTTTTGTCACGATGCATTGGTAAACTCTGTCAGTTCGGGTGGCAGATTCAAAGTCCCGCTGGATTGTGTCCTCCGCATAAATGCTCAAAAGAGCCTGCACCTCTTCATCCGTCCCTTTATCATAGGGTTTGTGTTCCATTTTCTCCATGAGCACAGCTAAATACAACCAAACTTACAGAAAGCAGGTAAAGGTATCAAGTCAGGTAAACGGCGATAGCCCAGCCCATGTAAAAACAATCCCCCCCCACCGCCCCTTCAAAAGTTCCAGCCGGCTCAGCAAGACCCTGCTGCTGAGATAGTACTCGGATGCCCCCTGGGGAATTGAATTACCTAAGAAATTGTTGTTGGTGGAAAAACGCGCAAACTGAATTTTACCAAGGTAAATTGAAAAGTTCTCCAAAAGTTCCGGCAGTGGAAAAGCCCCTAATGTGATCGCTCTATAGCACGCCAACATCTTTAACCTTTAAAGTACAGTGTTTAACTTAATGAGAAGAAACAAAATTTGTGAATATCATAATCCATAGACCAGCTAAACACTTTTCTGCTTCTGGCATAATATGACTGCAGGCTGTGAATGTTATGCTCTGACACTCCCATCCAAAGCAAGGTAACCTGAATGAGAATAGAGATATTCTAGAAAATCCCCCTAAACCGTTAAAGGGCTTTATAACCCCTAAAGGCATTTGAATAACAATCCCAGTTCAGCGGTTCAAAATTGCATCTACTTTAGTGCTTGGTTTAGGTCTAATTTTACTACAATGCGTAATGATTTGCATTCATGGAGTGGTCAAAGCAGAAACAAGTTGGAGATGGCCATAAGGATGTCAAAAACGGAGTATTCTGTATTATTTTTTAATATCTTTTAGGTGAAAGCATGCATCGGTGTGATTTTTCTTTGTCATAAATACTAATATGAAAGTGAAATAAACTTTAATAATCCTTTAATAATTGGTTCAGAATACAAATTTGCCATCATTAGAAAAGTATATAAGTGTCTCTCTGCATACAAATGTATATATTGTCTTTTTACACTGATTATTGGGGATTTTATTTGGTAGGAGCTTGAATAGGTTTAAAGGTTCCGACAAGCTATAAACCTCTTAGTCTTACGTGTGATGTTCAATCTAATTACCTCTGCAAAAGCTTTAGGGGACATAATGTAGCAATCACCGTTTGTTAGTGATTTAATTATCTGGCAGGATTATGCAAAAGCTGCTTAACTGATTTCAAGGAAAGTTTGTGGCTAGATTGCACATCATCAAGGAAGAACCCATTCCAATTTGGTGCGGATCCAGGGATTTATTTCCACTTGCTGCCTTTTCAGTCACTATGTTATATGCAATTGGCATTGTATATCCATTCCAAGAGTTTTACACCATAGTCTAAAACTAGGAAGTAGCCTGCATATTCATCAACAAACACGCATACACAACTTGAAACTGGCCATAGTTAAAATTGTGCAACAGAATAGTTGGACCCCAAAAATTCTAATACTGGGCTGGAGCTTTCTGAAAGCACGTTTGACTCTAGAGTGCACCATCTTACTCTTAAACTTTCATAAAACCTGATTGAAGATGTGGTGTCTAGAAATGTACATATTAGAGCTGTACTTATTTCATAGCAATCCTTCTAACTACAGTTATATGTAAACTTATGAGCGCAACTGCAAATGTACAAAAGCTAAATGTCACTTAGTGATACAAAAAAATGCGATGAATCGTCCAAAATCCACATGCACATCTCTACTTTAAAAATGATTGAAAACAAAACAATTGCGACATTATTTTAGATTTTATGGGCATTAAGCTTTTGTCTCACTATACAGTCCGCTCATAAGTTTATATACCATTGGGGTATGTAAACTTTCAAGCATAACTGTAAATTCAAAGTTAAGACTGATCTTTGTAAACATTCTTTGACTAATTAGCCTTTCAGTAGACTTTTGCCAGACAATGTGACACCAGGGTTGTTGAAGTTGTAGCTCATAAAAATCAGGCAATGGTAAACATTGGTACGTTCTAAATTAGGTCAGTGACCTGCTGATACACAGCTTGGTCTGGCAAACTAACAATAAGTTTGATGGATTTTGGGGTGTAAGCGGACACTTTTGCGTATTTATTAAGAAGTAACATTAGTTATTCATTCTTCAACTCTTTAAGATGGGACACAGACAGAGTACGCGCCATTTTGTAATTCTTCAGACACAAGCTTGGCATCAAAATAAAACCGGATCAATCAAAGAAAGCTGTGCCCAGCCATGTCTTCATTATTCCTCATCTTTATCCTGAAAACATCTGCAATTGTCAGGATAATTCCACCTCAAAGACCTGACTTCAAATACACCAAAAGCAGCCCCAGGGACAGCCCTCTGTCATTTGTCAATATGCATTTGATCAAATTGCCGTTTCCTCACTTTGAAGCAGTGACCATTGCGGGCGTTTCTCACTTTAATGGAGGAAAATTATACGTATATAAATAACAAGATGTTTATTTCACTTTTGACTCTTCTTTCTGCTTTGTTGGAGGTCACTACCAAGTTCTTTTCTGTCCTTGTACGGGGATTATCCCAAATTCTTTAGTGTGGTTTGAGAACAAAATGTTCTTAAAGCCGTTCTTCAACATCCTTGTATTCAAACAACCTCAGCCCAAAGTCAAATGATACAAAACAACACGGGCAGGCAAATTTAATAAAGCACTTAGAGCAGCTACACCACCGAGCTTGCATGATTACAATCCATATTCGTAGGCTATGTTCCTTAACCCATTCATTATTACCTGAAATGTTCTAGTGAACATTCCACAAGAAGAGGAATGTTTTTACATTAGAAAAATGTACAATATTCACATGCATGTTCAATAACTCACTTTTCTCCCCAGAGATGTTGGCTGCGGAACAATCAACAATGTCTTCCTATTGGGAAAAGCACTTAGACCCCATCCCTGATATTGTTTGTTTGGTGCTTTGTCAATATGGTGGCAGCTCCTGCATTATGATTGATAGGGTACTCACTTATAGGCCCCAGCTTTCAATTATAGAGGAGAATGTTTCCCGCTGATTTATGCTGTCATGCAAGCAAGCTCATTTTCTCATAATCCTTTGTTTTGGATGGATGCGCCTTTCAACAACCTTCCTTTATTCACTGTTTGAATACTTTTGAGGTTTATGCTCTTTGGAGTGTGTTAAATATATATATATATATATAATTCTTTTTTTACTTAATTGTGCTTCCGAAAGCTTGGTGGTCGTGGGTTGATGCACACATTTACTTGGCAGATGGCCACAGGGGACACAAGTGAACAGTTGTTCCCGAATCGCTGGGTTCTCCCAACCAGGCAGACTGAACCACCCATGATACTGTGTGAGTGTCACACATTGTATGTGCGTCAACTTTGAAAATTAACAGCCAAGAGGCCATATAGACACTCCTATTACCTATTGTTCTCTGGATTTGCTGCTATTACCACATATGACATTACATTTCATTCGCTGCACAGTCCTTACCAGTGACATTTGGTGTCCTGTACTGTATTTAAGCAACTGTACCACCAGTACTCTTATGGATTTAGAATATTCTAAATAGTGTGTATGTATTGCCTTTAAATTCCTGAAAGAGGAAGTCAACCCCCAAAAATTATTTTTACAATAATATGTTCTGTGCACCTCCACAAGTCTCTGATTAATATTGTGTATGTGGAATATGAATTAACCAGCAAAATCCACCTGTTTTTATTAATCGCACAGGGCAGTCATTTTGCCGATTGCTGTTGCATGAAAATGACATCACAGTTGCCCAGGGGCCAGGCTCAGTTGGCGACCAATCACGGCTCAGCTTGTGAAGTCACATGACCAAACTAAAAAAAAAAACAGGTGAGCTGTGAATGGTCGTTACCTGGTTCCTCAGCAACTGTGATGTCATTTTTACTTGACAGCAAGTGGCAAAATGGCCGCCCCCTGTGATGGATAATTTCATAATTCACAAATAATCAGAATGCTATGTTTAGACTAGTGAATGCACATACAACATATTATTGTAATGAATATTGTTGGGGTTAACTTCCTCTTGTGAGAAACTTTCTGCCGACTGATCATCGTATTATACCTCAATCTACAACTGTCATATCACTGTAAAGATTTTGAAAAGGATTAAATTACAGATCTAGTATTTTAGAACCCTTCACTATTTTTTATATTAAATATAGGGAGTCCTCATCATACACGACCTACGTCGTTTCGAATTTACGGCGTCCGTGCCTCGTCCGTAGCACCTTCTTTTCCATTAATTTCCCACAGTAATCACGCCTTTTTAAAGTTATTTAAAGTTGTGTTGTTGTTACCTCCAGTAAGTCGGCTCGCCATCAGGCGCGTCACATTTTTGTCCGTCAGCAATGAATGTCCGTGCGGGAACACAAAATATTGGTTCTGGCAAATTACTGTAAAATTACTGTACAAAGTATTTTGATGTAAATATCGACTTTAACTGGGGAAATCCGACTTAAGTCGAAATTCGGGTTACTTTGCCAGCGTAGGAACGGAACTCCGCCGTAACATGAGGACTCCCTGTATTTAAAATATTGAATAACAAGCACCTGATGTTAAGATTGGTGAAAACTTGTCTCTAAGTCAGGTTATGTTGGTAATTTTTTCTAGACGTTAAGTCATGAATATGTCCACCCACATTACTTTTACTTCTTGACTGCTTTTATATTACTTTTATGCTGCTGGGAAAAAAAATGTTTCGTTTTTTCGGAGAAATGTCCAGTTTAACGGCATGAATAATTAATGAAATACTTTCATACAATTATAATGTATTATATTTTATGATGTGCCATATACAGAATATTGTGAATTAACCATTAAAACAATAAAAATGGTTTACCAGTTCTACTACTAAAGGGGCAGATTTTGAGACTTATTGCAGTTTATCACATTATGCTCGAGGTCTTGTAATATTCCAGAGCTTCACCTCCAGTTTGTATCCATCCCCGTGTGTTAAAATCAAACTTATCGCATAAAAATAAATAAATAAAAGTGCATAGTAGCTTATGAGGTCTCCCCTGTCGCTGGAAGAACTCTTGCCCTCAGGTGGTGTGTGTGCATTACATAACACACAATATAGGCCAGTGTGGGATGGAGCTCAGAAAGACAAGAAAGCAAGTGGTGGCTTTCTCTGGAGAGATGCTGGGTAAAATACACAAACTCTTCTTAGCAAGCATGGGTAAAGCTTGTCTAACTAAAAGAAATGACATAAAAATGGAAACTAAATACAATGTGTAATAGAATAAATTATTCGGAATAAAAAGTAGTGTTACTTAGTTTTGTCTCCAATTCTATCCTTCACGTAGCAAAAACAAAAAAACAAACAAAGAAATCTCATGCCACACCACCCAAAAAAAAAAAAAAAAACTGAAATCATGATCCCATCATAATTTACTCACAGACTGACTGACTTTGTGTAAAATATATGCATTTTTAATTGAACATAAAGCTGATATACTTGCAGAAAGCCATGAATTGTTCACTTTGAATGTCAACAGGTTGATATACAGGCTTGACTATGATTCTTTTCTCATGTTTTCTTTATTTTCATCCAAGAAGCTTGGGACGCTAATTAGCAAACAGCCAGGCTTCCAGTTCCATCTCCTCCTATTGCTCTTCCTTTTTTCCCCCCGTTTTTCTCGGACAGGTTGTGACTGTGAAGACATGTTCCTTGTGTGTTTTTACATACCTGGCCAATAAATCTGCTTCTGAACAAAAGTTTTTGAGGGAGGGAGGCTAAAGCTTCCCTTTTTCAAAGCCTTTAGTAACCTCAGCATGCCCATCATTGAAAGTAAAGCTTAGAGGAGGAAAGCGTCCGTTTTATTATTTACACTCGAAGAATAATATGAAGGCTTGGAGACCCTCCTGCGCCTCATTCATCCCTGGGGCAGAGTGTTGTGGTGCGCTAATGGAATTTTGCAACAAAAGTGTATCTCCAGGCAGTTGGAAGAAGCAATTAGGCCCGTAATGGTAGTGCTACTACAAAATGAAAGCATCAGCAGGGTGGCAAAAATGATCACATAAAAGACCTCAACAGTGAATTGCATGAGAAATGTAATTGTGTGGTTCTTATCCTAACCTCTACTAATATGTCTGTACATTGCTGGATGTGGATTGTATTTTATTGGTTAAGATAGATGATTATATTGCGATGACAATTTTACTCTAGCTTTGTGGTTCAATCAATACGTTAAACTGTCAGACATAAAGTAAATACATGACTGTCACTGGTTCATTTCGGAAAGAGGGAACAATGATGGCGCAGTCGAAAAACTTCAGTGAGGTGTTTTTATTTACACCAACACAGCATCAAAATTGTGAAAAAATATTTACAGTGCAAGTCCAGTGCAAAAACATCCCAACAATATTTAAAAGTTCCATTGGTCTTTTCCGCAAATTACTGTGGTAGCCAGTCACTCACCATCCCACATGGCTGAGCACTCCCTACAAATCATTTGAAATGCCTTTAAATACCCCCCAGCCCCTCCCTCCGGGCAAACCATTTAGGCAATCATGGGGTATAATACTAAAACGTAACCAAAAATAAATACTAAAACATGTAAATAAATAATAATAATAAATAATAATAACCCTCCATTTAAAATCTGTTACTTAATCTAAAAAAACACACACAACAAAAACTCATCAAATAATGAACCAAACTACTTTTGTGGTATAGTCCATAGCCATGTGACACTTCAAGTGTGGCAAAAAGCGCTATTTAAGTGGGAATCCGGAAGTGCTTCAGTTTGGTCCAGTGTTTATTGTCCAACGACCCCGCAAAATGCAGGTGAGCGTTTGCGGTGCGTGTCATTTGTCGTGTGTCGGTGTCGAGTGTGTACCCTCGGCACCAACAACGGGGAAAAGGAATAAGTCCAGGCGGCAGGTGAACAGTTTGTAAAAGTGTCAAATTACGGGGGGAATTTGTGTGGGCTGTGTGAAAACAGTTTAGAAGGAGCTCGTTTCCGCAGAAACAAAGAGCGAGCAGCGCGCGCTCACGTGGGCTGCTCCTCTCAGCTAGACGGCAGCGCGCTCCAGTCGGGGAGTGGCGGACAGTCACAGGCGCTCCGTCACACTATCCCGCCCTCCTCCACGAGGTTGACAATGTGCGGCAATCTTGACAGGTAATCCGCCACAATGTTGGTCTTGTCAGAGCGATATCGGATCTGGAACCAGAGCGGCTGCAGGGAAAGGTACCAGTGGGTGAGATGGCTGTTGTGGTCCTTCATGGCGTTAATCCACGTCAGAGCACGATCATCTGTTTCCAAGTCAAACTCCCTCCCCAGCAAATAGTATCTCAGGCTCTCCAGAGCCCATTTGATGGCCAGGCCCTCCTTCTCCAAAGTGGAGTACCTGGTTTTGCATGGCAGTAGCTTGCGACTCAGGTACATCACTGGTTGTTCTTACCCCGGAGCACCTTGAGCCAGGACCGCTCCCAGTCCCACTGCTGAGGTGTCAGTCTGCACCAGGAACCGCTGGTCGAAATCAGGATTCCTCAGCACCGGAGAGGAACGCTGGCCGGCTCTGAGGATCTGGAATGCAGTCTCACATATGTCATTCCAGGAAACAGGATTCTTCTGGTCTTTCGTCAGAGGAGCGGCGATCGTGGCAAACCGTGGGACAAACCTCCTGTACCAGCCGGCCAAGCCCAAGAAGGACCTCGCCTTCTTCTTCGTGCGGGGGCGTGGACAGTTGCGGATAGCCTCAACTTTGTCCACCTGCGGTCGAATCTCGCCCCGTCCCAGCCGGTAGCCAAGGTATCTCGCCTCCTCTCTCGCCCACTGACACTTGGCAGGATTCAATGTCAGGCCCGCATTTTGGATCTGGCCTCGCACTCGTCCCAGATGCTGCTGATGTTGCTCCCAGGTGTCGCTGAAGATGACCACATCATCTAGGTAGGAAGCACAGTAGTCCTCACACCCCTGCAGTACACGGTCCATCAGCCTCTGGAATGTGACGGGTGCTCCATGGAGACCGAAGGGCATCACGGTGAATTTGAAGAGGCCAGCACTGGTCCGGATTGCCGTGTAGGGGTGACTGGAGGCATCCAGAGGTACCTGCCAGTAGCCCTTGACGAGATCCAGTGTGGTGATGAAACTGGCTCAACCAATGTTTACCTTTGCTCTTGTGCGAATCTAATTCTTTTCTCGAACAACAAAACAGCTTTAACATCTTAAAGGTGACCTGGTCTTCACAGCAAAGATCAGTCTCCTCAAACTACTCTGGCAACTTTCAGAACCAAATAAAACTTTTCTTAGCCTATGAACAACTGCTGGAACTGCTAAAGTTGTGTTCACTGTGGTTGTACACTGCAAAAGATAATTTTAAGGACAGTTAAAAAAACTAAACAAAAACTTGTTCCACGGACTTTTTTTCTCACTTTTTGCCCAACAAGAAAAATAATCTTGAAAAATATTTTTTGCAGCAAAAATCTTTACTAATAAGATATCTTATTTTAAGTAAACTTTTGTTACATAAAATAATTTCTTGATTGTAATAAGAAAATTCTACTAAATCTTTTGGCAAGTTTTTCTCATTTTAAGACCTGTTACTGTTTTAAAAGGGCTAGATTTATACACTAGTTTTAAGAATTCTTGCCAAACAAATTTTGCTCATCCGGAACCCCCCGCTTATAATAATAAATAAATAAATGTTTTGAAGACATTTTGCTTATTCTCAGTATGCCTTTTTTTGCAATGTAGTTTTCAACATTTGACAACACGTTTTGGTTATTTAATAAAAATGGAAAATATTAAGATCGCGTCACTGAAGGTGAAGATGAGTACACTTGCCTGCAGGAAGCATGGATTCAATTCCTACTCCATGATGGTGTAAATATGCGTGTGAATTACTCTTAAAAGGTGACTGAGTGTCTTACTGTTTTGTTTTCATAGTGACTCACACTTTAGTGAAGTAAATGGTAAATTGACTCAACTGATATAGTGCTTTCTACACCATGTAGTGCTCAAAGTGCTTTACAATGCGTCACATTCACCCGTTTACACACCAGTGATCAGCTGCAGTCATACAGGCACTGTCAGGTCCCACTGGGAGCAAATAAGGGTTAAAAAAAAGTCTAGTGTTTGGTGCCATTTTTTTCATGGCTTTTACAGAGAAGGGACATTATGTTGACATGTTCAATAAAATGTAGCAAGTGCGACCAACACTAATTAGAAAAAAAGGGATGGTAGGACAGTATATTTAAATCGTTGACTTATCTTATTTGACTAAAAAGAGTGCTGGGGTGATGATTTATTTACAGACGTGTCCATGTGATATGCTTTGTGCCAGGAGGTGAGCTGCTCTTTTTTGTCTAACTATATAGTTTAAAATTCTACGACAACAGATTGTGTGACAAAAAGATGTGAATCGGGTTGCTCCAACAAATAAAACCAACTGGTTCAAAAAATGAAGAAGAGGGTGAAATTGAGCAAAAAGGAAATGTTTGAAGTCTTTAAATGAAAGAAGAGGGGTGTGGTTGAGATCCCCTTGAGGTGGACACACTTCTGCTGTTGGACTGGGGCCCGGAAACACAGCCAGCTCCATCATAGAGAATTGCAAAGGCAGGGACTGATAAGCTCAGAAAGAGCATGTAGAAAGATAACAGGACAGAAGTGATATTAGATTTGTGAATTAAATGGATTTTAAAGGCCTTAGAAATTGGCAAAGTGGGACAAGTCACATGAAATTTCCTGCAAGACAAGACAGTGGAGATTTTTCTTACCAACGCTCCAATCCAAGGGGAATACAGTAGAAAATATAAAAGTCAACAGTTTTAATATGAGTAATACAGGCTGTTTTGAAAGTCAATGTGCACTTGTATCTCCCTATGACAGTTTTTCTCGATTGTTAACACACAATTTCTGGTACCTGAGACAAAGTTACCACATGTAACTCATGTACCAAATCCCTTAACCAGTTCCACTAAACCATAAACGCAATTCCTGCTTTAGACTCAGTTCGACGTTCTAAAATACACCTTTTTCAAAACACGACACAATTCTCTGCATTAAGCACAACTTTTCATGACGAAAAACACTTGTTTTCACAAAGAACACACTGCCAGTGAAAATTCTGAATTTACTTGCCTTGTTATACTCACTGAGTCATCACATGGTTTAACACCTGTACCACAGTTTTACAATTAGCAATCAGAGCTTCAGCATAAAAGGGCAACAGGTGAGTGATCTGGGTTAGAGAAATGGAGGACTACATTGGAAAACAGAGGCAGAGCCAGAGACATTAGAGTGCGAGTAAGAGGAGGACGAGGATGACATGGACGAGGACGAGGCAGGCCACAAACTTCCTATAGATTTTTTTTTTCTGCTTGGAGATGGAAGATATACTTTAATATGAAATATAAAAACATTATTTCAATGGTTATAAGAAAAAAATGGAGCACAACACACAATTTATGCTGTGATGTGAGCGCATGACTACGGCTGGGATTGTTGCAAATGTAAGGACGGATTAAGTTTTGTATTTAGATGATGGACTGTGATGTAAAATGGTACCGCTCAAAAAGATAACTGTCCAGAAATGCCAGCATATCTGTGCGTAGTCTGAACAATCTCACGACGAATATTTAATTCCCGGCGCAATAATGCGGCACCTTCATCAATAGGATCATTGTACGACGGTCGTCCTTTGGCGCTGCCGCGGCCTGGGGGGCCCTGAGGTGTTGCGCTTGCTCTGTCCTGGCGGGGGTCGACGGCTCCCCTCTTTGGTGGAGATTTTCATGCATGCCAGATCCACCACACCAGCATCTATCGAAACTCAACACAATTTGTTTCTCCCTCAGGTCATTGATTCGGTGGAGGCGGGTGTCTGTGGATCTCACTCTGCTTCGTCTGTCCTTTCTGCCTTTCCTCGGTTTCTCCTTCGGGCCCTTGAGGTCTCCCTGATTTGTTGGAGTTTGGATGTCTCTGGGGTTGGTGGGGGACTCTGGTTGGTGGCCCAGTGGGTGGTGTCTGGTCGGTGCTGGGCTTCGCTTTTCTTTCTTTTCTTTGGTCCCTCTTCGGGTCTCCTGGCGGCCCCACGACTCTGGCTGGATTTTGAAGTGTTCGGTTTAGGTGAACGGTATGGATGGTATGAATTATTTTTTTTTGCACGCACGCGCGCGCGCGCGCGCACACACACACACACACACACACACACACACACACACACCAAAAAAAATAAAAAATAATAATAATAATAATAAAAAAATAAAATTAAAAAAAAAGGAAGGTCAAATGATCAATACTGAGCTCTCCCCAGAAAAAAAAAATAATAAAATAGGATCATTGTCAAAAAGACATGCCATGTTTGGGACAAAAGTGGACCTTATGCTATAGACTATAAGTGTATTTACGCAAAAACTCGCCATAGCTGACTTTATGAATGAAGAAATGGGGCTGAAAGGAGGCGGGGACAGAGAAAACCTCGAGGTTCATTGTGGAAAACCTGCAACCGACCAGTTTTGGTTAATGTAACATGTTACTAGGTAACTGATCGAGATCTTAAATTACCTCTTTTTATGAGACAAGTTAGAGTTACCTCTTTTTCTGTGTTTTCAAATACCTCCCTTTCTGAAACGAAAAATGCATTTCAACATTTCAGGGTTTCTTGACCCAGAGTTCTCACTAAACCTGCTTTGTGGATTATACCCCTGCCCAGAGATATGCTGTTTACAAAATAACTCGGAACCCCCCCACCCCCCACCCCCCCACACACACACAAAAAAAAAAAAAAAACACACACCCTGATTAAATGACTGAATAGACTGATTCAATGTGCCGTAGTACAACAAAATCCTCTTTTGACAAAATATGGAGTTATCAGAGGAGAGAGTTTTAACCGCCTTGGTGCCTGGCAAGATGGTGGCAGTACCCGAGGCTGCCTACAGGCCAGGTCTGCTCCACTGGAGATCCCCCAGGGCTTCTCCTCACCACCTGCTCTACCAGCTGTGATGGCGTCATGCCAAAAGATCCATCTTGAGCTTTCCGCCACGCACGACAAGGGGAGTAGAACTTGAGTTGGCCGCTATTTGTTTCTTTAAATCGTGATGTTACATTGCTGGGAAGCGGAGGGACTAATAGAGGAGCGTCCAGGGAGGCACAGAATATCATTTGCCTTCAGATTGTAAAAACTGATTAAAAAAAAATCTCCTTACCATCTGGGAAACACACAGATTTCTTGGATGTCGTTGATATAGACATTCTTTTTTTTTTTTAACGGGGGGTGGGCTCACCTAAATCCCCATTGCCACAGTTTTTTGTGCCTCTCTATCCATAGCCATTCTCCCAAGTGTGCCACTCAGCCGCCCATGGAACTCATACATAACAAGCACGTCTTTTCATGTTTGTTAGTGAGCTCTCATTTGGATGCTCGTCGCAGGTGGGACTTCGCCTCCGCTGTGAAACACTGACATTTGACTCACTCATCACAAGAAGAAGAATGAATATTAAAGCGGTGCCTCCGCTTCCGTGCAGCTGACTGGCAGTTCTATTCAGGATTGTCGATTCTGTCACAGATAGGATGTAAGAAATAAGCAGAATTAGCATGAACCGTTCTGTCTGTGCGCTTGATTATGCTCGCATATTTTTACCGAGCACATGTAGTTGACAGCGTTAACCCAAATTCTTTAGTCTGGAAACATTAAACACTCAATGAACTATCATTAAGCTGAGCTCCCCAAAGTATCCAGCGGCCTTAGAAGACTGTGAAAAGCACTTTGGAAAGTCTCAAAACGCATGACACGTCTCCCATATGCATTGAGCGAAAAGGACACTTGAAATGACTGAAGATTAATTGGTCCTGAAGAACTTTTAAAAGACTTGACAGCATCTTCACAAACTATGGTGTCAACAGAAGGAACCAAAAACATGGTAGAATATTTTAAAAGTCTACTCCCACTAAACATCCGACGTCCAATGGACCCAGAGGCGGTTCTGGCTAGATTTGCTCGATTTTCAGCCTTAAGTGATAAAATAACATAACAATAACTTGGTGCCATTTTTAACTGTCCTAATGAAGTTTATAGGCAAAAAAAAAAAAAAACACCATTGCAAAGCTCGAGAAGACGGAAGCGTACTCTTGTAAACCTCTGTTAACTCTTTCCAATTTCTAGACAGAAAAGAAAGATCCAAAAGGATGTAAAAGAGGCTATAATGGAAAATTTCTTGAAGACATTTATTTTGTCAATATCTTGAAACCGAGGGAGCAGACGGAAGCATCACGAAGCTTCCTAACTGACGTATGTGTAACAAAACTAATGAAGTGACGGTCATTTAAGAACCTGCTTCTAACCCCTTGAGTAAAGAAAGATCCTACCCGTCTCCTGATCGCGTCCCGGTTTTGTCATGTCCTCGATCCAACTCCCGGTAAACTGCACACATTCAGCCATATCGGCTGACATGCAAGGTGGCCAAAGTTTCAAACCATGGGCTTCTTCCAGCCATCCGTCACTTGTCTTCTAGGGGTCAGATATTACTTTGTCGCCAAAGATTAACAATGACGTAGTCATTTCTCACACCGTCTTTCTCTTCCTCCTTTGTCAATAAGACTGGTAGTTTTCGGATGGATGCAGCATATGCAAAGGCAGCCAGTTTGTCTTTCTGTTTCTGTCTGTACTGACTACTAAAACGCTTAATTAAGCTTATTAACAATGCACTGCGCGGTACGAGATGCGCACTTCGCTTATTGACCCACCGCCCACTCCCATCTCCCCTTCACCCCCCCCCCCCCCCTTTCCGATTTGAGTCTGATCTGCAAGTTGATGTGACGATGAGGGCGTCCCAGCCCTCACTCCACTAATTCCACGTGAAAATGTGCGGTAGTCTAGCGAGTAAGCTAGCGAGTCTTGTTTCGATTTTTCGGGTGCCTGCACGCCACTGCGCCCTCCGATATATTGCGCCCTGGGCGGTTGCCCAGGTTGCCCAAAGCAAAAACCGCCACTGAATGGACCAGATCCTGTCCTTATCGCGTTGGCCGTTTGTTGACCGTATTTCTACATCCATATGATCGCCAAAATAGGTTGACATATGACGTCTAACCATGGCCTTAACATGAGTGTCAAGCAATTTCCGAATGCACCAAAAATATAAAATATATTAAATAATTCAAAAAATATTTTTTGGGGACTGATCCGACTTCTAAAGGAATAAAATAGCATTAAAACACACAGCGAGGGACCACTATCAATGCTAAAAATGCTCAATTACAACTGCAATACTGTCAATATTTCAGATGGCATATGGTCGTGATGAGACGATGACATGGCGTTCTGAAAGAAAAATATACATTTTCATTAGTATTTCTCCACCTAAAAATTGTTTGTCTTTTACCATGAGAACTATTAAAGGGAATATAAAGGCCGCAGTGATGTGAGTACAATCACTTTGTCAGCTGTCAGGCTTGAGCTTCATTATGGCGAGTGACAAACTGCAACTTGAAACCTTGAATAGTTGGGCAATGATGTTATTGAGACCATTTGCCTTCCAGAGAAAAACGCTTCTTTGATGATGTGGAGGAGAGCTATTTTGTGACTCCGCCTCAACTGAATACTTTACAATTCTGCCCCCCCTGCTTTTATTTCCGCCCCTGGGAGAAGGTCGGCAGGTGGCTGTCACATCCACAGACAGACCCGCTGAGAGAGAGAGGGGGAGGAATAATCACGCACGATACAATGCATCACTGCATTTCCTACAAGAGATCCAAAGAAGTAAACTGAAGAAGAACAAATGTGTCTCACGGCTGAAGACATTGACGAGTCAATGTGATCTTATTGAATGGCTACAGTTGAGCTGCAGACGGAAAATCAAAACATAGCAACTGTTCGGACTAGTTGAATTTGTTTTTATTATTTACAGTGTAATTGACAGCTGAAATGCTCGCTGACAAACTTTTGGAACCAACATGGGTTTCCCCCGTCAGCGCTTCCTGGACAAATATTGTCACCAGTGGTGGTGTTAGTTTGAATGCAACCCTGTGCAAGACCCTTCCATGAAATGGCAGTCAGTATGGTTTTAGACCATTTCAATCTTCTTCCATGGCTCCAATGGATGCATTGACAAAAGAAAATTTGCAGTGAGCGTTTACATTGCCGGTCATTGAGAAGGCATTTAACACGATTAACCATGAGATATTGCTTAAGAAAATGGATCAGGATGGTGTCAGAGGGGTTCAGAAAAAGTTTGTCCAAACAGGTCCTCATAATACAATGAATATTAATTGTGGTGCGCCGCAGGGGTCGATCTTGGGACCCAAGGCTTTAATTTCTACATTAACGATACATGGAAATTGTCTAACATTTTTTAAATGATAGTTTTTGCAGATGACTTTATGCGCAGGGGGAGATTTGTAACCACTATTTCTGTTTCAAATCTTATTTGTTTAAAGTAGAGTTGGTTTAATGTAAATAAACGTTAATTGAAAATTAACGAAAATAAGTACATGATATTAAGCTGTGCTGGAAACATAATCAAATATTTGTGCTCCAATGTATCATGATGTATTGGAGTACGATGTAAAACTATATATCAGAATTTCAAAAGCCATTTGCAAAATTTTTGCACATTACAGAAAAAGATAATGATGATTCATCATGTCGGATAATTTTCCTAGAATTGTTTTATAATTTTTTTTAATTGGGCATTTTAAAATTCTATAACCTCGGGAAATTCAAAACTAGCCACATTTTGTTCAAAGCCTGGAATAATTTATTCCCAGGTGACATCTAACTGACTTTCGTGGTCAGAGAGGGAACATGCAATTTGAGAAGGAATATCCATTCAACTCAGAAAAGTCAGAGCATCTCTGTTTGTGGTGTAAAATTATGGAATAAAATTAACCAGTTAAGAAAATATAACAAAAAACATGCACAGCTAATTTGATATTTTTTAAAGTAATTATTTTAGTTTGTTGATAATAACAGTTGTACTTAATATGAAAGTTAAATTTGTTGTTTTTTATCATCTTAAATGTATGAATTTTTGGATCATGTATGTTTTTTATGGCTCTTAAAGTTATTATGTTATTACAATGTAAAGGGGAACTAAACTTAAACTTTGCTTCCTTCCATCCCTTCTGGAACTTGCACGTTATTAAAGTGTGCCAATTTTCTCCTTTCCTCTATTATGTTTTTATTCTACTCAAACTATGACATTCAAAGCGAATCATCCACTTGAATCATTCCCTGTCCTCAGCATCCAACTCCAGCAATGTGCAGTCTATCTCCTCTTTGGGTTTCCTCTCTTTGCTTCCTAATTGGCGGTTCCATTTCCAGCATCCATCCACCAATACAATAGATCCCGTTTCCCCTCTTCTGTACATCTCAATCTGGCCTCTCCAGCTTTGCCTGGAAACTTTCCAGTTAGTCGATTCTCAGCACTCCGAAAGAGAATCTCAACATCTTCAGCTCTTCAAATCTACCTCTGTTTTCTTCGATCTTTGCCGCCACCAAACCATACAACATGGCTGGTCTTACTACTGGACTCCTATAGACTATTCCTTTCACTTTAACTGGTGCTCTTCTATCACAGATCACCCCCGACGCTTTCTTCCGCCAGCTCCATGCTGCCTGTACTCTCTTCTTCACCTCTCTGCCACACTCCCCATTTCTCTGAATAATCCAATACTTGGACTCCAGCACTTTCTCAAAACAAACAGTACCTCTTGTAACCTCACCATTCCACTGGCCTCGCTTTCATTCCCAAAAATGTACTCTGTCTTGCTGTGACTGCCTGCATTTTTGTCTCACGAGTGCGTACATCCATCTCTAAGCTCCCTTCCAACTTCTCCCTACTCTCAGCGCTGATCGCAATTGCATCTGCAAACACCAAAGTTTGCAGATGACATCATCTGCCAACTGTCTATCACCATAGCAAACGAGAAGGAGCTCAGAGCCGACCCTTGATGAAGTCCCACCTCCATCTTGAAATCTTCTGTAACTCAAGAAGCACACCTCACTACTGTTTTATTGTGCTCATACCTGTACATGTCCTGGACTAGTCTAAAATACAGGTACTTGTCTGGAGCACATTAAAGCAGGCAGAGTGCCTGTTAATTTCTGAAGGATCCAAATAGCTATACAGGGTGAGCGCATATCTTTACTCATTGTTAGACACACACACACACACACGATCAAATTCTGGCTCACCTCGGCGTGTGTTTAGAAGAAATATTCAAAGGGGAAAAAATGAACTAGTTTTCAAACTAATCAACTTCTATCTGATGTGCTAAATGAGGCACTTAGAAAGGTTGACAGCCATCTTTTTTGTTTACTTTTGCCCGGAAGGCTTTGAGGTTGGATCTCAGAAGTTCCTTGCAGATTATTTGTTTCTGCTGTGCAGCACCAAACCAGAGTTGTATTATTTATTTATTTTTGATGTAAAAACTCTACCTTCTACCCAGGGCTGTGCAATTAATTAAAATTAAATTACAATTTCAATTATTGCACTCCACGATTCCCAAATCAGCATAATCGTTAAAAAAATTATTATTAATAAAAAAAAAATGCTGTTTAAATCTATACATTTGCACTTTTAACATTTTTAAAATAACTAATTTAATACATTTTGTTTCATCCAAAAGGAACTTGCATAATTATAGTGTTTCAAAGAATTTTTGTCTTAATATTTTTTAATTTTATTTTTTACGTTTAAACATTTTCTTGTTTTGTACCAAAAAAATAATCGTTTGAATAATCGTGATTTCAATTTTTGCCAAAATAATCGTATTATTTTTTCCGTAATCGAGCAGCCCTACTTTTACCTGCACTTTTAAAAAAAAAGATCAATTGATATGTACATCAAACACCGTAAGACCCATGATGCAACAAATCTGCCGAAACATTTCAAGTGATGTAGCTGATTCAAAATATTGAACAGCTTTCATCCATGGCTCATTGTTACTTTGAGAATGTTAACACAAATAATAATGTAATGTTTTATGTAAGAAGAAGACTACTCACTAGCAAGCTTGTTCTGAGCATTTGAACGGTCGTGTTTGTGAAATGGGAATTGTTTCCTAGGAGGTATTCATCAAAATTCCTTCTGAAAAATAGATGAGGAGAAGCAGCAAGATACAAACAGAGGACATCCAAAAACCACAGCGGCTGGGAAAGGGATTACTGTAATCCATTTTGTAAATCATCACTGACTTTTACAGCCAATTACTTTATAGGGTCTCTCTTGCTGGCTTGTGTGCAATGCCAAAGTCAGTTGAGTTGCTCATGCAGTGAAGCACAGTTGAGGAAGAAGTTCTTGCGGTGGTAATTTGCTTGCCAAGTTTGGAAAGTAACAGTATTGAAACACACACAAACATTTAAATAACAAATCAATAAAGAGTCGGGCTGGACTCATTACCGCACTCGGAATCTTAATCATTCATCTTAGCTAAAACAATCTGGACAATTTTATACTTCCGACTTCGTGGAAACAGCATGGCTGTGCCCCAATTCACAAAGCAAGGCCCATAAAGGCACGAACATTAACGTAATCAATACAGTGCAAAGCCATAAGACAAGTGAAATCTGCTTGAAGCTCAATACATATTATATTTGATGGTGTTTCAATTCAAATTCCAATAAATACAAACCACGTTTGTGCCAATACTAATCTAAGGTGCTTAAACCAATAAGTGCACACCATCTACTTCAGCAGCAATAATGTTTTACATGGCACTGAGGCAAGCACGACACTTACAGAGCCAGCAAAATTAATTCACAGGAGGAAAGGTGAATGTAATAAATGTCGTTCAGCAAAGTCGTAAAAATACAAATAAAAACGGAGACAGCAACAATGGAGCAGGTCTTTGCTTACTGACCTTCATTCACCTTCATAATTCTTGGATCAGTAAACAAAGACCAAGCTAAATCACACTCACGGACAGAGAGTGATGATAATGATGAAGACCTTTGCCATGGAGGAAAGTCTGTTATGGGCCTGTTGCTGCTGACAACTCAAAACAAACCTACTGTAGATGAAATGGATCTCACAGGTACAGTGTTTGTTAAAGACATGAACAAAATGTCCCTGGCATTGAATGCATGTTAAGCAGTAACAACTCACATGACTCCGAGATGCACCACATAGCCAAAAGTCTGGAGATTGTAATCAATCAAGAGTTGGACTAACTTGCTTACCGTTGCATCTTTAACTGCTCATCTTGTTGAGACATTGTGGACAATTTTATTCTTACAAGTTTATGGGAATAGTTTATAGCAAGACCCCATGCTCAAAACAACAGTTCTTGATTGTTTCTGGGGGGGTTCTCCCTTCAGTCTTTTCTTCAGAAGGTAAAATGCATGCTTTATTGGGTTAAGCTCAGGTTAGTGCCCTCGTCAGTCTAAAAGCTACCTTTTCTTGCTGCATGATGAAGATTCTCCTGATTATTTTGAATGCACTTTTCTGTAAATTGCCAGACAAAATGGTTTCGTAGACTTCAGAATTCCTTCACGGCTGCGACCGTCATGAGTTGCATCATCGATGTGAGCCTGTTCCAGAACAAGTCATGCAAGACCAAGCCATGAAATTAGCTCAACCATGCTCCACAGATGAGCTTGTGTGATTTGGATCATAAGCAGACTTGCTCCATACTTTGGCCTTTCCATCACTATGGTAGACCATAACAATTTGTTCCAAAACTTCTGTGGCTAAAACTGTGTACTTCTTAGCAAAATCCAATCTGGCCTTACAATTCTTTTTGCTGATGAGTGGTTTGCATCTTGTGGTTTGGCCTGTTTACTTCTTCTCTCAAAGTCTTCTTCGAACAGTGGATTGTGATACCTTCACCCCTGCCACATGAAGGTTAGCAATGATACCACCGACTGTTGTCTTTGGGTGTTTTTTCACAGGTCTCACAAAGTTTCCGTCATCAACTCGTGTCGATGCCCTCGGCCGACATAGTTGACGTCTGTTGCTCAGTACACCAATAGTGTTCTTCTTTTTCAGGACATTCCAATTGCTGTCGATTTTCCCTGTTCTCTTCTCATCTTCAAAATGGTTAGATTTTCCCCCATAGACAGCTCTCTAGCCTTGATGTTTGCTTGACAGCAAAAAGCAGTTTTCACAGGTCACACTCAAAGTCAAAAATAAAATGTAAGGTTTAAGCAATCAATCTAAAAGGCAACACCTGAGCAACTACAAACATTCACTAATTAAATACTTAAGCTCACTTGAAAAAATGGGTGGGTTCAATTCTCAATTTTTGTCTCATGATTATCTTTTGATCTAAAACCCTCCTTTTCCGTATACAGTGCAATCAAAACAAAGGAATTGCTGTTTCAATACTTTTGGAGAGGCTGTATTGCATATAATTCACACAAATGCAATTTGCAGATAACTAGCACTGAATTAATTAGCACTTTATAGTCCACCAACAGTGGGATTCCATCTTCCAAAGGTTTTCTTGCGTTTTAAAAAACAAATATAAATTATTTTTTTACAGTTTTTGATAAAAATAAAAATAAAAACTTGTTACAGATGGTGCAGTAGTAGGCCTACATTCGCCTGACTTGAGCGTGGGTTCAGTCCCACTCAGTGACTGTGTGAATGGGTGACTAGCGACCAGTCGAGGTTGCAGTGTGCCTTTCGCCTGAAGTCAGCTGGGACAGACTCCAGCTTCCTGTGACTCTGAATAAGGATAAGCATCATAGAAAACCCATGGATGCTCGGTGGACAGCTACAAAGTGCATTTTAGACAGGATACTCAATGTTTGCTTGAGTCAGAAGGAACATTCAATTCCAAAGCAAATTTGAAACCAGTGACAGTCTGTACTGTTGAACCTCCAACATTTATCCTCTGATTCTTTTACATTAGAATTAATTGATTCTATGTCAGGTAAGTAGTCTGTTACAGTGCAAGTCGTCTTTGTAATGTCTACTCAGAGCATTGTGGGATCAGTGCCACATACTTTATATGCACTTGTATGCACACAAAACTGTCGAACTTCGGTAGTTGAGACTATTTGGGAATTCAAGGAAGTCTATTAAGACAACACCTTGGAGGAGAAAGTAGCAATGTACGCAGCAACCCATTGGCAAGACTACACAGTAAATTTTGTAGCGCAAATTTGACTCTGGTGGGGGATTGTCGGGGCTCCTTGGGGGCAGCGGGGGCTGTGGGCCGGTGGGGTGCCTGGCGGGCCTGCCGTGCCCCATTCTGCTGTGTTGGGCTTGGGGCGCGGGCCGTGTTGGGGTGGGGGCGCTTCTGGGTTTGCGGGGCCTGAGGGATGTGCATTGGCGCTGCCGTGGCCTGGGGGGCCCTGGAGGGTTGTGCTTGCTCTGTCCTGGCCGGGGGTCGACGGCTCCCCTCTTTGGTGGAGGTTTTCATGCATGCCAGATCCACCACACCAGCATTTATCGAAATTCAAACACAATCAGCTTCTTCCTCTGGTCGTTGAATCGGTGGAGGCTGATGTCTGTGGATCTCACTCTGCTTCGTCTGTCCTTCCTTCCTTTCCTCAGTCTCTCCTTTGGTCTCTTGAGGTCTCCCTGATTTGTTGGAATTTAGATGTTTCTGGGGTTGGTGAAAGATTCTTGTTGGTAACCTGGTGGGTAGTAGGTGATGTCTGGTCGGTGCCGGATTTCAGTTTCCTTTCTTTTCTTTGATCCTTCCTCGGGTCTCCTGACAACCTCATGACTGGCTGGATTCTGAAGTATTCGGTTTAGGTGAACGGTATGGGATTTTTGATAGGTTTTAGGTAATTTGGTGAGTACACGCTCACACGCACGCACACATGCACATACTCACGCACATACAAAAAAAAGGGGGAAAAAAAGAAAGAGAGCAACGATGATGATGACATGTCAAACCGGTAAGATTACCGAATGAACAATACTGAGCTCTCTGTAAAAATAAAATAAAATAAAGATGTGTATGAGTCATTTGTGTAATAATATTAGTAGCGCACAGCTTTGTATATATCTGATGGGTTTTTTTTGTAGTTGTCGCCACCATACATCCAGGGGTGAGAAATCTCCACCAGCCGCCACAGATGTGGATGCATATAAAGTAGTTATTATACAAAAATCATTAGTTGTTTGAACGACTTAAGCAATTAAAGACATAGTGGTTCAATTTCCCTCACAGTTCTAAACTAACCAAGCAATTACTTATCACAAGTGACTGCAATTTGCTGCATTCCAGAACCTTGAAGGCAAGTGTAAATTGACCAACTAATTATGGTGCAACTGCTACTGATAACGTAGTGTCTGTAAGTAATTCTAGTTGACAGTGCTTCTCTTAATGTCTTGTGCAAAGAGCACATAACGACTTTTAGGAGGCCTTTTAACACCACCAAGTCTTGAAAGCAGGTGTCCTACCATATGCTGCATTAATTATACAAAAATCTTTAATGACTTATAGCACCACTGATTACCAAGCTGTATGGCAACATGCCCTCAATCCTTTAACTCTGGCCTGATTGATATTTATAGCAGAGATTACATCTTAAATAGCCAGGCAGAGACATGTACATAAAGTAGAGAAGTGGAATTTCTTGTTCTGGGAAATCCCATCGAGACCATATGGCATTAAGCAAACATTTCCAAATAATAAAGAGCCATCAGAGTTCATTTGTGAGTCAGACAGTATTTGCCTTTTTCCCCATCTCTATGTATAAGCAGGCATGACAGTCAGATGAAAAGGCTGATTGTGGTGCACTACTGTAGTTAGTGTTAAAAGTTCCTCAGAGAGCAAACATCCACTTTTGAAATGTATTGTTCTGCTCTGTTCATTCTGCAGGCAGTGACAGGGCATGTAAGGTGACATGCAGTGTATGCAGAGCGCTGTCAATGAAGCGAACTTGCAGGAGCACTGACAGCAACAAGACCCGAGGCGGACTTGACCACAGAGGTACCACGAATCCCGAATATCACACGCCCACTCTCAGCCAGTCGTGACAGGAGACATGGCAGAAAAGCTACGGCTGCATCTTGTACTGCTGGATGAAGTAACACGGGGATGGAGAAAGTTGTTGAGAAAGGTGTCATTCCTTCTGCTCCACAATTCAAAATAGTTTGGACTCATCATGTTGTGTCATCCTCTGTATACCAACACTACCGTGCCGTGAAAACCATTTTCAATCAAATGTACTGTGAGTGTACTGCATTTTTCTTGTTTAAATATTACTTTTATCTATGGTTTATATATATTATAACTATATGTTTCTAGCTTGTTAAAAACACACACACAGTAAAAACATATCTGTATATATACTCTAAAATGTTGGGGGTGCTATTGTTCACTTTGCATGTGTCTTCACAATAAGCCAGTGAAGAGGAATAAAAAAGTGTTGGCAGGATTCTCAATTTAAAGTGAGAATTCTGACTTTAATCTCAGAATTCTGACGTTAAAGTGAGAATTCTTACTACTCTCACTTTAATCACAGAATTGTCACGATTGTCACTTTAAAGAGAGAATTCTGACTTTTTTTCTCTCTCAGAACCACTGTAAAAAAACAACTGTTGGTAAAAATAAAAACAAAGATCATGCAGCAAATTTCCACATACATTTTAAAGTAGTACATAATGAGTACATACCACAAGACTTATCTCGCCTAGTTGTAGCAGATGGGGGAGGAATGTTAGTTTTACCGGAGATTTGTATGGCGAAAGTGGATGGGAAGGAAGGTCTTCATGAAACTGAAAGGAACGTGTCCCCCGCGTCTTCAGTGCCAACTGCACCCAAATGTCAAAGACTTCATTGAAGTTGCAAGGCTGATAACGATTCGTGTCACTAGTACATTTCAATTCAAGCTAGGCTAGCACGTTATGAAAATATCTACAATATCAAATCAAATAACGGCATTTGTTTTTCTTACGTTTTCTGCACTCTATTACCTTGACTTTTGTTTACTGTGAGAGAGACTAAAATACAAACGGAGCGACCAACTTAGCGACGGCCGGTGCATCGGCGAGCGACCGTGGCTTCGAATGAGAGCGCGTCTCGTAGTATGATGTCATCTTCGAGGGCATCGTAATAATAATTTAATTTATGTAAATTATGTTGTGAATTGTAATTTTGAAAGGAACTAAAAACACTTGCACCCCCTAATAAAAGGACAAAAGGGCACTTTGGGCATCAGTGCCAAAACTCCCTTCTGCACGTGCCTGCAACCAACCATTAACCCAATCAAACATTGATTAAAAAAAAAGAAGCTCCAAAACATATGTCCATTCATATATTTTCATTCAAAAGGTGTGAGTATTGATTTAGCCTAACGTTAATGTTTTTGTGGGAGGAAGCTAGCGCCAGAAAATAATAATAATACCAGAACACGAAGATGCAAACGAGCATCTCCTGACTCTGAAGCAGACGTGCTAACCACATTCTTTTCACCATTCTATTCCTATTTACTTTCTGCTTAAAATGCAAGAAAAAAACAAACACATGTAAAAACCGCTTGTGTGCACTGGCTAAAAGCAGAATCATCTTCTAACAAGCCCCAGTGAGCAAGCTTTTACTGTGAGCTGTGAGCTTGTCCGCACACATCGGATCATTCTTTGTCTGACGGCCACGTGAACCCTCATTGACCCGCCACTCTGGAGGCTGGCTGCGGGTTTGTGGACAGTGACGCTTGGCCTCATGCCCAAGCCCACGACTGCACACAGTCTCAGTGGGCGCCGGGCCCAGAGGCTGGGCCGAAGCCCTTAAGGAACACCCCCAATCCAAACATTTACTTGCATCTTAATTTACACAGCAAAGGTGGTGAGATGAATACACAGCCATTTTGAGAGGCGCAGAACTGTGAGAAATGTTAAGGAAGAAGATGGTGAGGTTGCAGAGGGTCCACTGCTGCAAGCCAAGAGGCAAGAGAAGGAGCTCAACACAAATGGAAAAAGACGTCTGATGACAACAAAGCCAGAAATGTTAAAATAATTCATATTTAGACAATCGCCTGTGTGCATGCAGATTTCACCTCGCTGTCAGTGTTAAATTTCCACATTCACTGTCACAATATGGTCCGAATGTAAACTAAAATGGAAGCTTTTGGAACGATTTAAACCCGACAACTCCAAATACGGCACAATATGTGGAAATGTGGCAGCATTGCGGGTCTTCTTTTTAGCCTTCACACAAATGAATGGTGTAGTAATTAGCCATCCATCCATTTACTGAACCGCTTATTCGTCTCAAGGGTCTCGGGTAAAAAGTAATTAATGAAATAAACATGTTTTTAAAAATCTGAAAACTCACTGAAACCATATCTTACGTTTATAAAACTAACTTTAATTATATTGAAAATGTCCGTCATTACATTTTCATCTTTGCCAATTAATATCTCTTTGACTGCCAGACGTTTTCAGAAAAGGGATGCCATGAGTGCCAGCCGATTTAAGCATTTTTGACTGATCTTTCAAGGTCCACAGAAAATTATGTGTTTGGACTATGGAAACACACATACTACCAAATGAAAGATTGGACTCTCATCTTTCATCAGAAAAAAAAGTTTGTTTCTACCTTATTCCGTTTTTCAGTAATCAACAATAAAAAATGGTTAATTTCACCTCTGTTTTGAAAAAAACGTATTTTAACGTCTTTGGCAGTCCTCCATAGGATTTTACTAAACGTTATTTAACGTTTTTGGCAGTCAAATATCATAAATAATGTTTCAGATGTTTTGTTTCAAATACATTTATTTCGGTAGTTGTACATCTGCAGCTAGAGAAAATGGAAGGTCAAACAGTTGAATTGTAGTACTTTATTATACAGTATAATACTTCACAACAGTTTTTTTTTTTTTTATTAATCTTTCACTAAAAATATATCATATACACTGGAACCTCTGACTTTGAACGTCTCTGAACTCGTACAATTCGGACTTCAACCCAAAAAATCTGAGTAAAAAATGCCTCGGAGTTTGAACTCATTTTTGGAGTTCGAACACCCAAGCAAAGCAAGCTAAACGGAAGGTACCTTGAAAACGTGTAGCCGAGCAATGCCGAATGCTCACGTTGCGGTCATTGAGACGAAGCGCTGCTCATTCCCAGTCAGATCGTGAATACTCCCGGTGGTGCTCCATACTCGCGAGTGCATTTTGATTTTTCCACGACAGTTTTCTTCGCCATGGGCCCAAAGAAAGACAACAGTGCCAGTGGCAGCAAAGAAAAACAGTGCTACGAACCACAGTGGAAATAGGAAGGAAATTATTGCGCAGTTGTAACTACTGTTACTACTTCTGTAAATACTGGCACGAGGACCCCCCCCCTAGCTGTTCAACAACGTGCCTGACGTTAAACAACGCACGCAAGAACCGCTTAGCAGTCTAACAATATGCCCAATGTAAAATAACACAAACTCAGCACTGAACTTGTCATGATTTGGGTCAGCTGGTGGGCTCCACCCACCATACACACCTGCTGCCCATCATGCCATCAGACCTCAATATAAGCCTGATGGACACAGCAAGGAGTGTCGGGTGATTACCTCGAGACGCTACTCTCCTGACCCGACTGGTTTCGCTCCCACAAGAATTTTCTCCTGCTTCTCATGACTTGCCCTTTTGCCGCCATCGAGCGTGATTTTGGTTTTGTTTGTTGTCCGCCTGTGAGCGTGATTTTGTGTTTGTTTTCGTCCGCCTGTGTGCGTGATTTTGAGTGTGTTTACTTTTGTCCGCCTGTGTGCGTGATTTTGAGTGTGTTTACTTTTGTCCGCCTGTGTGCGCGATTTTGTGTTTGCGATTATCGCCACATTAAATCAAAGTTGTCCGCATCCCTGCCGTGGCTCGCCTTCCTCACTGCATCTGGGTCCTCCCTTCTCAAGCCGTGACAGAACTAAAGATAGCATTAACATAGCATTTATCATCCACTGATGCCATCACACCACAACAGAAAAAGTAAGGTATTTTAAATTGTTTAAATACTGTACTGTAAATGTAAAAAACATAAATAGAAATTACAATTTTCTGGTTTTGGAGCTTGGGAACGGATTAATTGCACTTACATTATTTCCTATTGGAAAAAATGTTTCGTAGGTTGAACAATTCGGACTTTGAACACTTCGCAGGAACGAATTATGTTCAAACTCCGAGTTACCACTGTATTTAAAAAAAAAAAAAAGTTATTAAAACTAATAAAAACTAACAAACATGCTCTTAAAAACTAACTGAATAAAAAAAAAAGTCTAAATGAAATAAAAACCAACTATAATGAAAAATCTAAAACTATTTTAACCGTGGTATCTGAGATGCATGTTCTTGGAATGAAAGCTGGAATACCCGAAGGAAGACCAGCCTAGCATAGGGAGAACATGCAAACTCCAGACAGCATGACCTGAAACAAAGTTCAAACCTGGGACCTCTCAACTGCCCATTAAGAGAATCAGACAAAAATCTGAACTATCCATCCATACATTCAAAAAATAAATTATTAAAAACCAGTACTAAAGAGGAAGTCAATCCCCAAAAATGATCTACAATAACATGTTCTATGTATCCCCACTCGTCGAAACATGGTGTTTTGTAATAATGAGTTTGTGGAATATGAATAAAGTAGCAAAATCCATCTTAGGGAGCAGCCATTTTGCCACTTGTCGACTGAAAATGACATCACAGTTGCTCGGCTCAGGTAGTGACCAATCATGGCTCATCTTATGAATGTCACATGACAAAACTCAGAAAACAGGTGAGTGCAATGACACACACTGTACCAGAAGATATTGAGGCATCTCACTCCTCTTGACTATTATCAATTTGCCATTGATTTATAGGTTTCATCTCATTTCAGCTGGTCATCCAATTTTACTTTAGCTTTTATTTTTGAACTATTCATACGTAATTTTACGATCTTATTTGAGCTGTCATCCCGCCCTTGTGAGCCAACTAATAAATGGAGCTTCCTACATTCAAAGTGGGTGAGTGAAGCACTTTATTGATTGATTCCCATCATGTGCACCACATCAAATCGTTTCCCTGGGATATTACTCTGGCCCACTGATTCAAACAAACCCTTGAGACTTTTCCTGGTCACTAAATCTTTCAAAGCACAAACGCCAAGTGCTGCAACCATTTAGAGGAGTGCCACCAACAATGGGCGGGGCTAGGGACTGTAATTGATTCAGCGCAGACCGGCAGACCGGTGGCGAGAAATTAGGCACAATCTTCTCGCCACCAGTGTCAACTATAACCTCTCATGGACACTGCTTATACTGTACTGGCCAATAATGAACTTGAATTCTACAGAATTGTACACATCCTAGTATTTTTCTTTTAATTCCCTTATTGGCATTTGAACTAGGACATCTCTATAGCGAGGAAACACAGATATTTTAACTTTTTGTTTTGTTTTGCTGGAATACAATCTTGCAGTTGGCAGGAATCAGGGACAGGAAATGAAGGTGTAAACCATCTAATCTGGTTGGCTTTTTATGGGAAGGTTCTGAACTGCTTCCACTCCATTGCAAGAAATTATCTGCGCTCTGACCCCACACTACATCAGGTGCACTGACAGGCAAGGGCTCACTTTCTTTTCCCGGAGACCTGCAACCTACTCATGAATATTTACAATACTTCTCAAACAGTGCGCTGGGGTCAGTAGTAATCAGAATCCAAGCCAAAGGTTAATTACTGCATTGCCCCCCCCACTATCACCGCCCTAATCTGATTAGGTCCAACTGAATTTTCCAGTTGCTGATCACATGGAATCAAAATGCTGCCATGTTGTTGCAGGATAATGACTGTGTGTCTCTTGCATCTTTCAAGCTCTGACTTGAAATGTGTGCAACTACATGGCACAGGTGTTCGGTATGAGAAAGTCAGCAGGGTGCGCGCTCCCCATTCGCCACGTCGCCAATGACGCCACATTGGCGCAGCCAATGGACTATATGCAACGGAGGAGGCGGGACTTCCGACTTCCGGGTCTTCACTTATCAACTTTGTTTCCGTTTCCGGTTTGTGACTTGTGGGCTGCGTCCCAGTACTTGCGCTTCCGCCTTTGTGCCCCTCGGTTGCGCGTTCCCGTCGACGGGTGCGAGGCTGCGAGTGTGTAGTGTCTGTCTCAGTGTCCAAAGCATTTCAGATAGCCGAGACGCCCTCCCGCCGATGAGCGGGAGAGCGCGGTTGGGGGGCGCAGGGTTTGGGGGTGCGAGTGTTGGAACGCGGCCAGCAGTGGCCGGAAACGGCGCTGGTGTGTAAAACTCGGAAGTCCGTGGCATCTACCCCATTTGTCTGTCAAAATTGCACTGGGCGAATATCGCTATACCAGGCGTAAGTGTCTGTAAAAAACAAAAAAACATGGCCGTATGCAAATTGCATACAGTGGCCTAATCCCACAATCCTCGATGCGGCCAGTGACACATATGCTTGGTTACAGTATAATCAGCAACATCGCTCCAAGGCCAATGACATCATTGTTTACATCTGCCGGGAGCAGCTTGCCAATGCTAGCGAGCATTAGCAACATATGGCAAGCAAGCAGTTCTGTCGCAATTGTCAAATATTGTGTCTGTTTCTGCACCAAAACGTAACTATATTGCCCCCGAGTCGCTTAAAACAACTGTGGTTTACCCCCTGGTCCCGCTCACATGTTTGGGAAAAAACGATGGCACGGCAGACAAACTATTTGATCAGTCCAGGACGCGAACCCTTGTCAAATCTTTGTGGTTTGGCAACGTCGCCAGGCTTTGACAGGAGGCACATGCTAACTTTTTTGGTAAAGTGTGTAAAAAGGATAAAAAGACACTTTCACGACCGGGAAGTCGGACAGGATCGCGGAGGGACCGGGTAATGTGCACGAAGTGAGAAGAACATCACAGACAGGTATGTGGACTGTTTCATTTTATTTTCATGTGTCGTTATTGCAGTTGAATGTAATAATGCAGTAATCATGACAAAACGTTTCTGTATGCATAAATAAAATTACATGTGCAAAATATAGGGGTATACGGACGAAAAAAAATGCCACTCTACAAGTTCCACTATTTGGATCAGCATCTTAATACAATAGCATTGTGGACATAAGTGTTCTTTTAAAACGAGGTAAAGGTTTTATTTCTAAAATACACATTATTGTAGGCCACTGCAACATTATGCACAGTTCAAACATTAACACTGTACTTGAAAGTAGGAAAATAAAAGTGTACTTAAGCAATGATTACATTGGGATGAATGGAGAATATTGAATGAAAATCATACTCCAATAAATGAAAAAAAAGAAGAAAAAAAAACAAACAAAAATAACATTTCCTAAACATTAAATAACCTGTAAAAAGCATCTGAGTTTTTTTTGTTTTTTTTTGGGAAATACATCAAATATTTTGGAAGGAAAAAAAACAGGCAAAGACTGAGATCAGTTTAGTGCAGAATTGCTGAGGTATTTCGGGAAACTTCACCCTCTGAATTGTCCCTTTTTTCTTTTTCTTTTTTTGCATGGGGCTAAAACGTTGATGAGTTAATGCAACCAAGGAACAGTATATAAGTGCCCTCATTTCATTCATCTGTGGCGATTTGGCGCAGTTGCCACTTTCATTTATAAGAACTTTGCTCATTTCTACCACTACAATGTGCAGTTAGCCATCAAGCTATGTGATATCATGGCTAGCTACACTCAAATGTGGCTAGGAGATTTTGATACTATTTAGCCACATTGGCTAAAAAGTTTCATGACCCGCCGCCAACCCTGAGTCAGGATTACAAATAGGTGACAAAATAGTGACGGCGTTCAAACTATAACTAAAGTTTGTATTGCGTCAGAGGCAAGATAGTCTTTTGACAGATCCGAGGTGCAATATGATGTCCAATCAGGGATATATATTTAATTTCCCCGCTCCCTCATTTTCAACACTTACTACATTAAACCAGAAATCTGGGGACTGATTTTCAAAGAGACTTGATTAAACTTATGAAATGGTACATGATTTCTCATTTGAAATTTAAATCCCTTCTACCAGTTGAGTACTTGCTATCTGCGTCAGATTGAATAATTTCCCTTTCACAGCATCAGTCTATATTTCACTTTCATTTAAGAGCAAGCTGGCTCAATCGGCAAAGCCGCGTCAGTGGGTACAATCAAAGTTTATAAAACATTTCTCTATTCTTCCATGCAAGCTTTCTTCGATTGTCCTTGCATGTGTTCAAGGTTGCTTCCATGTAAACAGCCCAAACCTCCATTCAGGTTGCTCACTCAAATTTTCTTCGTCAAGTTCAATACTACTGTCATCTGTCATCCTCCTAATATTTAAAAAGCTGATTAGAAAGTTTCCTCACATGTAAGCATAGGACTACTCGATTATGGAAAAAATAACAATCACGATTATTTTGGTAATAACGGAAATCACGACTATTTAAAACGATTACTTATTTTTTTGTTCAAAACAAGAAAACATTTTAAAATATTAAGACAAATAAAAAAAATTGAAACACTATAATTATGTAAATTCCTCTTGGACTAAACAGAATTTATAATATATATTAGCTTTTGCTTCTGCCTACACCCTTTCGGTGGTATATTTATGTATGTATTTTGTATTTTGTTTGTCTGTTTTTTAGATTTTGATTTTGACCATGTTGAATTTTTAATTTGCCAATGTACCGAATCCATTTTCATTTTTTCATATTTAGTGGGGTGCAAGCTAGTTTTGACAGGAGTGTGTGGTGAAAGAACTCGTGTGGGCGTGCCTAAAAAAAACCCCTCAAAATTAATATTATTAGGGCTGCAGCTATCAAATATTTTGGTATTTGGATATCCTACTCAAAATTCTAGTGAACAATCGGGTATTTGGCCAGAAATAAAAATATACCTGTATTTACTTTCTTGGTTAAAGAGCAATTATAAATACAGAAAACAAAAAAAAAAAACTCATTTGCATACAATAATTAACAACCAACTGGTTTTCATTTTTAGAAAATCACCTTTTTAAAAAAAAAAATGTTTTAATTTTTTTTTACTTACACTGTGATTGGGGGCTGACTGGTTAGCACCTCCGCCTCCCAGTGCAGAGGATGTGTTTGCATGTTCTCCCCGTGCCTGCGTGGGTTTTCTCCTGGTACTCCGGTTTCCTCCCACATTCCAAAGACATGCATGGCAGATTAATTGAACACTCCAAATCGTCAATAGGTGTGATTGTGAGTGTGGATGGTTGTTTGTCTCTGTGTGCCCTGCGATTGGCTGGCAAACAGTTCAGCGTGCCCGAAGCCAGCTGGGATAGGCTCCAGCGCCCCCCGCGACCCTTGAGAACAAGCAGTTAAGAAAATGGATGGATGGCTAAACTGTGCTTGTCAGCAAACTATTTTCCTTTGAAACAGTGAGATTTTAGACAAATCTCTCCCCATAGATTTTGGTCAAAGGAACTAAAGTGAAGTCAGACCCACAATAGCGATTTTGTCGGCTAAAAAAATAGCACATTTGAGTAAGCCTGGTTTGTTAATAAGTGATCAGTAGGAACGGCAAGTTAGTCAGGCTGTCAGCATCAAAGTATGCGCAGTCCATCAATCCATTTTCTGAACCGCTAATCCCTCACGAGGGTCGCGGGCGCACTGAAGCCTACCCCAGCTGTCTACGGGCTGTAGTATTTACGCCTTTGAAAAGTAATCAGATGGCTGGAGCACTTTACCGCTGCTAGCTACCACGGTTAGCTTACTGCTTGGTGATGGTAGCTTGCTGTTAGCTAGCAGTCGCCGCTAAACGCTGGCAACAGTAATGTCAATGTTAGAGCTTCAAGGTGACTTGAGGACTTTGTGTTACTGAAGTCTGTCGCAAAAGTTTGGGGAACTTATATTGCCGTTGTTCACAAACTACCGCGACGACACGCTTCCGGAAACAACTTTAAAATAAAAGCGCTACAATGCATTGATCTACATATATTACTTGGTAAGAAGGTAAGGTTTATTTTGAAATTGGGTACTGTCATGTATACTGCCGTTAGCTTGACTACGACTATCTCAGCGGGTATCCTAGGCAGAAATAACGAGGACTCGTTTCAGCCCTATTATTAATAATCGTTATTGTACGATTATGCCAATTTTGTAGTCGTGGAGGCTAATAATCAAAATCGTAATTGAATTTTGATTAATTGCACAGCCCTATGTGAGGATGCTACCATTTAATCCCAGGAGGATGAATGGAGGCGACTACAGCAAAGCAAGCATGGAGGTCATTTGGTTTGAAATGCAGATGGTGTGCGACCTTTTAATGTGCAACAAATTGACAAAAATCTCATTTTTTAAAAATAAGTTGGCATTTACAGCTGCAACTTGAAGGTTTTAGTTCAATGTTATATTGTGTTGCTTTGTCAGCAAATGTGACCTTTTGCCAACCCAATTCCATTAACACAAAAGTGAGCCTGTACGCTTTGTCATCATCTTCCACTTCTTCAAACACAGTTTGGAAAAAAAAATCCTAACATTTGCAAATAAGCATCCATAATAACCTCTGGCAAACACTTAAGTTCAAAATTGAAGTTTTCACCCCTTTTTGGTGGTGGCAAGATTATGAAACAGCACTCAATGCCCGTAGGAATACAAATGTGGCTCTGGGACTTCATCGTGCACCACTTGCTGAGCAGAGTGAGGCCCTTTGACATAAGCAGGACCTTCCTTGCTCTCCACCTTTTATAGGCAGTGATAAGAAACTTGAGAAGCTAGCTCTGTCCTGGGCTGCCAACTGGACTCCATTGAGGAGATGGCGGACAGAAGGATGTTGGCCAAGCTGATATCCATCACGGATGACAATTCCCACCCCCTGCATTCCACTGTAGAAATTGCCGAGCGGCTCCTTCGGTGGCAGAATTTTACACTCGGTGCAGGAATGAGCGCTACGGCAGGTCATTCCCGCCAACAGCAATTAGACTGTTCAAATGCAATGAATACAGCACACAAATACTTTCACGCATGTGCCATATTTTCATCTTACAAAAAACTAGAAACGCAAACTAGAATCTCATCACCATTAACTCACTCGTGATTTCCGACGAATCCCTGGACTCTTGCACCTTACTGTCCTAAAAATTATAATAATAATAAGTCAAATTTGATAATAATGATAAATAGTAAATGCAGTGCACTTATGTAGCACTTTATCTACACCATAAGTTGCCCAAAGTGCTTTACCGAGCCTCATATTCACTTTTTTGATAACATATCGCAGTGTACCAAGTCTGCGTCTGATGTGCTAACGTAGCCGCGTCAACATATGGATGAAGATTTTCCTTTTAAGCTAAAAAAAAAAAAAACTTGAACCTCCAGGATTCCTTGCTGTCCAGTGGCCAATGGCAGGATCCAGAGTATGTTTTCACTTTTGGCTCAGTTTTAACTCCACGCGTGTCGTGTCTGTCGTAGCAGCTAGCTAGCACTAAGCTAACCCCTTGTGGGTTCGTCTCGCCGGTTACAGCGTCTAAGTTTGCAAACTCCCTTCGTGTCAGCTTTGAGTGATTCCTTAACAGTTTAATACAACACTCATTAGCCAGCTCAACATTCCTGTGCACACGCTAACACTTCCGGGTGTTGCGTCTCGAAGAGCGCGAGTCACACGGCTCTGCACGCCACACATCAAATCAAATACTCATTCCTGTGGCACTACTACACACGAAAATACGCTCATTCTTACTTGAATCTGATCATTGTGATTCAGCAATTTAGTTTTAATGGTCAATTTACATCTCAAATAGAGCCACGTACCACCAATGTGTGCGCAGCCCTACTTCCTACCAACTTTAAATAAGGCACTGGCTCGCATAACTTACCTTCCTACCCACCACACAAGCGCTCATTTTAATGGCCACATGATTTTCTTTGTTTCCCCAAGTTATGTATCGGTGTTGTTTCTCGTCTTTATTCTCACTGCGGTTGGCACTGCGTGCTGCTGACCTCATAGGGCTTCATTCAATTGAGTTAATTTTCACAGGCCAGTGCAGGTAGAGAAGATATGTTGTGGCAGGTAGGAAGAGAAATTTGTAACGGACATGATTATTATTAAAAAAAGACCACCTTGAGGTATGTAATGCAATTATCCCCCGCTGTATAATATACACTGCGACAATGGGCACTGATTGCTCTCTTTGTAGAAGCACCTTAGCTTCTCACTCAAAGCACAACTGTGCATTTACACATTCTATTATCTTCTTAAACTGCTCACATATACAGATCATATCACTTCAGTGAATAAACCGAAGCTTACTTGGCAAATGTCACATGCGTGACACCCCTTCATTAAATAAAGTGACCCTGTACGTAATCACTACTCAAAAAGTATTCAAGCAAGCGCTATTATTGCTCTAATGCTAATTCTCAAGATTGTTATTTTGGCTACACAATCACGATCGAGATTTTTCTGCAGCTCATAGCACCCGACACAACCCCTAGGAGGAATATTTACATGACATTTGGGGATTGTTATGCTATGCTGTGATGCACTAAGCCTTAATTTCAGCCCTGCAAAAGCATTTCAAACCACACATATACAATTTCTAAGGGAATTGTAATTTCGAGTTCTTAAGTATGACTCGGCCTACACCAGCGTTACACAGCTGATTTAGTCTTTTATTCACTGCTGAATAAAGTAAATATAAAGCCTCTGTCGGAAGCAGCGGTGTGAAATCTGTTGCCATTTACTGAGAACGGTGATGTGGCCGCCACCCTGTTGTTGTTCGCAAAATAGCTGGGATGCTCGTAGCGACCCCACTTATCGGGTTTCCTCCAAGGATGGTTCAAAGGAGATCTTTCTCAGATGAGTAACAAGGTAATAGAATTTCAATTGTTTTGGAGCTCCTTCTTGCACATCCTGTATAATCTGACCTGCCTCGAGATAAAACAAGTTCCCTCTCCCTCCCCTTTTTCGCTTTCTTTGTCCATATTTCATTATCTGTGCTTGCTTTTATTCCATGACTATTATAGATAAAAAAAAAAAAATTGTGCAAATCCACTGGTGGGTGTCAGTGGGCAGCACTTGATGTTAAAGGGGAAATAGTGCACAATTGATCCCTACTGTAGTAAAAATGAAAAATAAATAATCAAACTATTTATTTTTGGATCAATAGTAGTAGATTTGTTAGTGCACATAGTGTCGAGCATCGTTTGAATGATTCCGGTTGCGATTCTTCTTTTATTTTGCAAAGGTAAAAAGAAAGTTTGCATAGTTTAAATTAGGGGTGTCCAAGCTACAGTCATCCATTTTTAGCGGCCAGCGGGATAGACTCAGATAAACATGTGACGTGTCGTTTGTCTGCACTGGAAGGCAAGGCTGGATAAAATAAGTTTTAAAGCTCTCATTTATTTGTGTTGAAAACTCACATCATTCAGTAGGCCATTGGACAGCCTAAAATTCTGAAAAGTGATTGACTTTTTTTAATTACCTATCTCAGTGGGTCTTTTGGACCGGGCCGCACAGTTAAAGAATAAAAAAAAAAACACATGCTCCTCCGGTTAATTAATTAGCCGAGGCTTAAAAATATTTGATTTTGAAAAGTGACCGGATTCTCTCTGTTTACGACAGGCTCTTGACGCATGTCAAGATGCTAATTATTTCAGTTGCGCAGCGCTGATGCTAATCGACATGTTAGCAAAAAGAGTAAAAAACAGACTTATTTGGAAAGTTTCTCTGCAACGGATCAATGGTCCAATAATGAGACGACACAGGAGCCTGTGACCAAAAAGAAAAAGGAGCATGGACTTACAGCTACAGTTGATTCCCACGCATGACGGGCTGTCCGACGAGCGGCTCTTAATTTAGCGTTATGGTGAGTGAGTTACTCATGGACTTTATATTTGTTATGCGGTGCCTTGTTATGTTGGCATATGCCCTCCTTAAATCTATCTCTTAAATGCGCCAACTTGGTTATATCTACAAATAGTTTTCGTGTTGCTTGTATTATTCATAAGCATTACCATAGTGAGCTCACCATATGAATGCGTTGTCGTTACCCTTGTTATGGTGTTTGTGCTGCTCGCATATGGAGTTTGTTGTAGCCTTTTATTAATCAGCCGCCAAACAGCCAAGCATCTCCCCCCCAACCCACTGGCTTGCCGGTCCGCAAAAGTTGTGGACTTGTATGAACCGGACCGTGGTGGAAAAAACGTTGGGGACCACTGACCTAGTTGGTAACTACACACTTTATAAAGTATAAATATGTGGTTTAAATAAAAAAGCTAACCAGTTATTTTTGGATGAAATTGATTAAACATGTCTACAAATTTTATTGTAATTAACTTTTTTGTTTTTATGAACTTTATTTTAAATTTCGAACACCAGTATTATTATCAAACCTTTGAAATTGTAGTGACATCATTTTCTTCTCATTAAATCATGTATGCTGAATTGGAATTCAATTTAAATGACCATTTGGTCATAGGTGCTTATTTATTCTCTTCTTTATGCTCAGTCGCTCACCTCAGTATGAATTAAATAATGTTAGTTGGTGACGTACATTTGAGTTTACCCACCATTTACTGTTGTTGTAACCTGACTCAATTGTGTCGACAGACATATTTTATAGTTTAACTGACCCAATTATAATTTCAAAAAAAAAAAGCTGTTTGCTGAGGCTCTTAGCTCGTCAATCACCGGGAGCTAAGTTCAGGTCCAAAGCATTGAATCGGAACTTTAAAATGTGAAGCATTCTGGGAGAATTGGAATGTTGGTCCCAGTTCCAACAGATTATTGACACCTAATGTCCAACTCTATATTCATTTGTATTTAACTTTTAAAAGGAAAGGCAATGACAAGTTTGCTCTATATTATTTATTTGGTTGTTACTAACATAACTATGAGATTAATTAAAAAATAATCATTTCCAGTTTAATACATTTTGTAGAAACTTTATTTGAACGCAACACATTCAGTGTTTTTACGCATTTATTTTGGTAAATGGTTTCATTTATATAGCGCTTTTCCTCTTTACAAGGCCTCACAAGCGCTTTACATTCGACTACTCATTCACCTACTGATGACGCAATATCAAGAGCAACCGAGGGTTCAGTATTTTGCTCAAGCATACTTTGACATGGTCACAATGGCATGGGATGGAACCCACAATCTTTAATCATTTCAGCCAGGTCATTGTTTCATATTTAAGCACAGCAAACGTTACAGTGGCTTAACCTCTGCATCACTGCTGTGCTACTGTATTTTAATGTTGGTCATTATGCCACTGTACAAATGTATTTGTGAATTCTAAAAGCTGTGTGTGCGACAGACTTTAGGGAGCATGTTGCTTACTTGTTGCAGCCCACAACCATTTCATGGTGGAAACGTTGTGCCTTTGCTGCTCGCTATTAAAAGAATGCTTAAAAATCGGCGCTGTGGCGATGTCTTGCCTCTCAATGGGAAGCGGGGAAGACAACAATGGCGTTGTCACACCTCTGTTATGGAATTACATTCAAAACACACACTAGGGGCATCACGAGGGCAGCGTTTTTGTTCAAGCAGCATGATGGCAGTAACTGAAGGAGGATTAATGTCAGGATGTGTGTTAAAACTAGCACATTGCTACCATTTTTGTTTTTCTTTCTATATGGTCAGCCTTTTCAAATGATGTAAACAGAAGGATTCATTGCAACAATGGATACAAAAGCCCAACGAGCTGGCTGCACATGTAAAAGTATTTATTTACAAAGCTCTTCAATAGCTACTGTGGTGCTCATCAGACTGGCGCTCCCACACAGTCCCTTTGACAACGATGCCCTTCAGTCATTGTGTGTGTGTGTTTTGTTGCACCTACTTGGATAAGAGCTGGAGGTCATCAGGGAGGTGAAGTGTGGTTTTGCTCCACATGAGGGCAATAAGAGGCACCAGTTTAGTCAACCTCCCCTCTGTTCTGCTTGACAGGAAGGAGTCCTGCACTAACAAGGTGAGCAGACAGTTGGGGGAATGGTGGGGTGGGTGATATAAATTGGTAGGTGGGGGTTGATGTTACACAGGGAGTCTGCAGCCCCCTTCTCTTCGTGGAGCCGACAGTGACTGGACTTACAGCACTTAGAAGGTGTTATAAAGTGCCCTGGACCTTGCTGAGAGAGCAAGCATGCTGGTGCGAAGGAGGGTTGCACTTTGGGCCAGGCAATTACTCTGTTTTTGACAACAAAAAAACACTACTGGAAGAGAGAATAGCAACCCATTTATCACCAGGTATGCACTCGCATGACTTACAGTGGCTGGGCATCTTTTATAGCATATAGCATTCTCAATACCAAGCATTATTTTCTGCACCGCTTGGTATTTGGTGGCAACTAGTGCTCCTAGTGGGAAGTAGTCGCCTTCCTCCTGTGTTTGCTTTGGTTTTCTCTGGGCACTCGGGTGGAAATGCATGTGAAAATAGATGGACGGATAGATGATCAATAGAGCTACCAGTGACTAGTTATCTGATATACTGTACATGGCTGCCAACAGAAAAGGTTCCCTCGTATTTATTGATGTGACTGCTGTCAAAAGCAGCAGTATGAATTCTGAAGTGATTCGGGCAATCTGATTATCTTCTTATAATCAGCCAAAATGTTTCAAAATTCATTAGATGGCGCTTCACAGTGCTGATGGACAATAACCCAAAGCATACTGCGAAAGAAAACATTTTTTTTTTTTTATGCAAAGAAGTGGGAAATTATGCTATGGCCAAGTCAATCACCTGACCTGAATCAGATTGAGCGTGCATTTCACTTCATGAAGACAGAACTAGGGGGAAAATTCCCCAAGAATAAGCAGCAACTTAAGACATTTACAGTAGAGGACTGGCAGAACACCACCAGGGATGAAATGCAGTGTCTGGTGACACATTCCAGATATCATATCCAAGTATTAGAATGTGAACATTTTATTTATGGTTGTTAATTTGTAACATTGGTTCCTTAAAGGTACAGTGTGTAGAATCCATGCCATCTAGTGGTGAAATAATAGAATGCAACAATTTTGAAGCTCATGAACTACGGTATCTCAGACAGACCACACTCCACAAGCCTACTGCTAATTATTATTTGGAGTGAGCGAGTGAGCTAGTGTGAACAGCAAGGAAGAGTGGCTAACAAGAACTAGACAGAGCAGCTAGCCAGAGAAGTTAGCAAAGGCTAGCAAGAGAAAAGCAGAGACAGACAAGCGGTGCACAGAAAATTTTATAGAGTAAATTTTACTCTGAAAAAGAATGTATTCGGTGGCAGTCGAAACAGAGTAAACTTTGTACTTGGAAGAGAGTGAAATATCCCCCTCCGCCACCAAAAACAAAATCCCTCAACAATTGAGGAACAATGACAGAACCTTCAGGTTGTGAGACAGCCAACCTAACCACTGACCCATCCCACTCCATACTGAAGGTTGTGGGCTCTTCGTCGACCCTTGAGCGTTTTATTATTATTATTTAATATTTTACTCTCTTCCAATCTATTTAGAATGGGACCAAATATAGTCTCTTTAGAGTTAAATTTACTCAACGAAATTTACTGTGTGGGAGCGCGAATCACGGGACTCGACGACCACCTGCAGGCCCAGCTGTAGAGTCTGACACTAAATGCAAGCACCACCGGAGGCCAACTACGTTTTGAAGTTCTTCTCCTGCAGGTATCCATAGCAGAAAGATGTCAGCAGAACATGTCTGCCTCCTATAAGGCATAGCACGACCTATGTAGTATAATTAGTGATTACTAGGCCTAAGATTATACAAAAAAAAAAAAAAGATTTGTGATTTTTTTGTGTGCATTCAATTGAAATTAATAGTGGGTTTTAAAAGTGAATTAATTGCTAGTTCACCACTTGATGACACCAAATAATACATAGTCGCTTTAAAATGTGGGAGGCATTTTATGTTGTGCCAGTACTACATGGTATTGAGTACTCATATTGTTATTATTCTGGGGAAAAAAAGTGTTATCAAACATCGCTCGTAATAAATGTTTTCCTCCTCCACTCTAATAGATGCGGTGTCTCTGTCAAGACAAATGTGGGCCTCACCCCAATTAGATGACCCCATGCAATTACAATCAGCCTACCCAAGCACGTAAACGGTCGCTAAGATGCAGATGAAGTGTGGAGGCGTTCTGTCCAGCCTTGAGTCTTGCCGCTTTTCAGCATTTTCTTTATTCTACCCCTATTATTTTGTTTTAAATCACGGTTTGACTTCACCTGGTTAACTTAACACATATTTTAGATACGTATCATGATTTATTTATGGAATATAATGAATGATTTATGTTAACACTGTACCACTAATAGACCTCCAGTACACTGTTCATAAAGCTTTGATACTGTGCGCGGAAGTACCATGCAAAGATAGGAAAATGAAAATTTCGCTTCGGACCACATATTAGAGAAGGTAAAGATGAAGTGTACCTGACTGAGCTGTTATCTTCATTTTATTAGCCTCCGCTGCTGCGCTCAAAGCTTAGTTTGCTGCCTGCATTCTAATGAGAGAGAAAACGAGACAGGAGGGGGTGGAGGGGATTGTGTAACGGCTGTTATGTAACGCAATGTGCACGCCGTTCTCTCTGTGCAAGACACACAGCAAGTGAGGAGGGAGCATTGTTCTCACTTAAAAACATCATATCCCCATTATGGCGGCGCATCTAATAATGGCATGATGAGGATAAATTGTTTGGGAGGTGAGGGGGGTGCAGACCCCTGGCTTGCATTAGATTAAAACCTGACTATAAAGTGGCATTGAAGAGGGTTTGCCGGGTAATTAAAGTCAATAAAATGTTATTGCTCTCACCCTCAGCGCACTTCCTGATGCTTGGGGATGAACTGTCATGAACGTTGGCTGAATACCTCAAAAGAGGAAAAATGCTAAGCCGGGGACAAAGACAGTGCGGCTGAGATGATTAAGTTGCGTTTGTCAGGGTTTGATTTATTTCAGGAAAGCTCGAAGTCGCACCAAAATAATTCCCACTTTTGTCAAATCATGCAGCAACTATTATGCCAAGCCTCCAGAAATATACAATAGAAAACAAAGACTCGTTTAGTAAATACAAAAGTAGATATTGTCTGTTTAAAATTACAGCACACATATCACAACCACGGATTCATGAGTAATTGACCTTCACGCAGAACGTCTCCTCCGTCTTCTCCTCCAGGTTGTTCACGTAGACCAGAATCTCCACTGAACCTGCACTCTGGCTGGGGGCGAAGCGCAGTCCGATGGTGTAACTCTCTCCCCCATCAAGCTGACCAGCAAACACAACAAACAATGCCCTTGATCAAATGCTCTCTAAATAAAACTCACGTTTCTCGCAACCCATCATTGTTGGCAGTATGTAAGAATTCAAACGCCCTGTGATGAGTTTAACTTAAGACAACATTGAGAATTCAGAAGTTGATTGAAACTGTGAACAAATAACCTGCAACTACACAATTCGCAGTGTGTCATTCCAATGAGGCAATCAATGTTACAATAAAGAGGGAGAGAGAGCTGACAAGTACTCAGCCCAAATTTGATCAAATATATATGATTATGATTTCAAAGTTATCCACACACACACCTTTTAATAAATCAATTACTCTAACCCCTTAATTGTCTCTAAATCAATTTACTAGTCAATTTGTATGCTATGGCTCAATTTGAATAGGAATAGTTTACATAATAGTGAAGGCCATTTTCTGGTCCCAGCCTGGTCCTAAGAGCATGTTTGGATGACCTTTCACCACATTTTTGTCATCAAGTACATTTACAGAGAGAGTTGGTCTCATCCAAATCCAGGTATGAATGTTCTTCTGGATGGCTGATACACTCATCAGCAGCTTCCAAGTCTGACCGGAAGAGTGGAAGCTGTTTTAAGTGGCAAGTGTGGACTAACCCAAATTTTCTCTTCCATTTTCAACCATCTGTAGAGTTGGAATGACCACATGAACCAATACTATGTCTTTCAAGCACAATCACACTTAAAAGCAGAAAACTGTGTATGTGGGAAAAATGATCAATGACAACAGTGACTTCAACATACTCAAAGTCAGTTGCTGTAAGTAGAAAGATGATTGATACTGTATACTGTACTTGGTATCGATCCCAGTACGATTGTTTTTTTTTAACCTGTCATTCATTTGGACTAGAAAAAGAAACAATCATGCAATAGTAGAGTTAAAAAGAATTGAATTCCAAATGCATGTAGTATTTTAACTCCAGGAACAGAAGCACATCTCCTCTTAGTATTTGTTCTAAACTTACACAGAGATACCTTAACTTATTAATTACATGTATTACCTGACCAACCTTGTAAATCAACTTTACTCAGGTAGATTTTTCCCATTGAAATGAATTGAAATGTCATTAATCCGTGCAGGCTCATTAAAAAACACCAAAAGTTTTGTTATGTGTTGCATAAAAACATAATGCTTACATTAACAGTATGACTGTGCATTGGAACAAGCCAAACGTCACAAGATCATCTGCAGTGTTGTATGTAGACCTTTGCCGTGTGACCTAGCTAGTGGGTGATATGAGGAACACGTCTGGCGGTTCGTCTGCGTGTGCACCTGGCCTAAAGTAGCTCCTAAGCAAGTGTTTGTGAGTTTGAATGTTTCTCGTGTAATAAACAGTTTTTAATTTTTCCCTCCACTTCCCTTGAGCACCTTGCTTCTGAATCTCACTTGGAACTCAAATTTACAACACGTAGGATTTTTTTTTTTTTTTTTTTACAGCTCATAACCCCTAATAATGATAAAGTGGGGGCACCTGTAAGTCAAGGTACCTCTATATCATGATCAAAATGTTTTTACTTTTTTGATGAGAGGTAAGTTTTTTTGTGCTGATTCCAAATGTGCCCACGTTCAGGTTTTCATAATAACTATATTAATAAAATAGTGATAGAATGTACATAATAGAATATTTATTCTACTTAAAAAGAACCCCGACTGTAATGACAAGTTGCTCTATATTATTAATTTGGTTGTTACTAACATAACTATGAGATTCATTTTTCAAAAATCATTTCCATTTTGTATTAACTTTATTTGGACGTACTCAAAGCGTAGTGATGTAGAATGGCGGCTGGCTCTCTGCCGAGCAATGTGAAATGCCTATAAAGAAAGCAAGGTAAATCTCTGTAGCTTTCCTAAAAGGACGATCAAAACTCTTGAGTGCGTCTGGTGAATGACGAAAACACGGCATGGGGGAAGGTGACTCTCCTGATTGCATTTTGTTTCTTTAGGAACGCTACAAGGCTTACCTTGCTTTCTTGATTGAAGTTTCACATTGCTCGGCAATGGCGGCGTACATTCAAATAAAGCTTCTACAAAATGTATTAAACTGGAAATGATTTTTGAAAAATGAATCTCGTCGTTATGTTAGTAAGAACCAAATAAATAATAGACCAAACTTGTCATTGCAGTCTGGGTTCCTTTTAAGAGTTAGGTTCAGCAACAGGTAGGAATTATTTTCTGAAACATCAGAGCTATAAATTATACAAAAAAAGGGAATAATCTCAAAAACCTTATGTGCTAGAAAAAAATAAATACGTGTTTGAAACAAGTGTAAAAAAAGACACATAAAGACATCTTTGAATACAATTAACTGTTGGCCTGTGTTATTGACTAAAGCATTTAACTAAATGATATCCTTAATTGAATCTGGAAAAAAATAACCAGCAATTCAGTGATATTCGAGATGGGAGAATCTCTAAATATTTTGAACTCCTGTTTGTTGTACCAAAGCAGATCAACAGTAATTGATAAAACTGACCTTTGTCTGATCAAAGGTCAACTCGCACATTAAAAACAAAACAAAAGATTTCTTACCAATCCACAAATTGATCACACGGAGAAACCCAAATTATAAAACAAAGAATGCACTAGCAAGTGCAATGCAGCAATGCAGTCTTTAAAATATATTCTGGTCGTGTTGACAAACCAAATGAGTGACATTGCGTAGAGGATATGTTGCATAAAGCAAAGATTTATTCCTCCTCTGAGGCAATAAATACAAGACGCTGGCCCCAGAGAACCGTGCAGAATTCTGATGTTTAAGTCCGAGGAGCAGAAATAGAAAGTGCAGGCGGCGAGAGCTGGGACACAGTTATTCACTGACACACTGGAGAGATTCTCCGAGCACAATGTGCAACGTAGGTCCACACTTTTCAAAGTGTAATAAATGTGCTCGTGGGAAGCGCGCATTGGAGGGTCTAGCAGCAGTTTCCCACAGCTGGTTGGAGACGACTAGCAGCTCCACACTTTGACCTGTCATATCACACATGGTCGCCTCACACAGTGGCCGGCTGCCTTCCTCTCCCAGGCTCCATGTGGTAGTGTGTGCGTGTTACCACTTAATAAAGTGGTACACATTGTCCGCTAAGCACTAAGTCTGAAATAAAGGCAGGAAGAAATGTTCTCCCCTTGCGTTTGTATGGATGCTTGTTACAATATAACTCAAAAGTTATTTAGCTGCTTTCCAGGGAACTTTTCGGCAGCATGGGCCAAGGAAGGAAATATATAGCTTTGGTGTGCATCCAAAAACTTTAATAGCATTTCCAAACATTTCCCACTGAGATAAGTTGTACTTTGAATGATGTGTTAAAAAACCTACCAGTGTAATATCAATATGCTAAAAATAATAAAACATAGTCTTTTAAGGGAACCCTGACTGTTCAGACTAGTTTATCAATGAAAGGAGTCACAATCATGTTTATTAGTATAACATTAAACCTACAATCTAAATGTTACTTTATTTATATTGAGTAAAATGTTTCAGCTCCTGCCATTAGCTGGACCAGATACCAAAATCAGCTCACCTGCGATCTTAATGAGGACAAGCACTCCAGAAGATGTATGGATGGACGAGATTAGGACCCTTGTGGCCGCCATGTTTGTGCCACTCCACATGGGCTGCGCTGAGAAATTAGCCCTGAGTCACTGGCTGCGAGTATCATTATATTGCTACACTGTTATGGAGATTCTGAGTCTAAAAGAAAGCATGCACTGATAAGAAGAGGAGTGAGCCGTGGGTGATTTCTCATGGACGTAAACAACTTCCGAGAGCGCTACAACCTGTGTTCTCGCCATGCAATTTACACATTTGATCAATCACAGCTTCTAAAAGAGCCTGCAGGTGCTTCAGGTTAGAAAGGGAAAAAAAGTCAAAAGCTAGAATTTATGCTCACAATTTTCCCTCAACCAAAGTGTAAATGCCCCCAGGTAAGAGGTGAGATGCTCACTAAGTGACAAAAGCAGGAGTTTCCTCGTACTCTTTGCTGCCACGTTCCAAAAGTAGATTTAGTAGCTGAAAGTGTCTGTAGGTGTGAAAGTGAGTGTGAATGGTTGTCTACTCTATACAGTATGTGTGATAGCAGCCTGTCAAAGTCAGCTGTGATCAGAATCAGCACTTCCGCAAATCTCGTGGGGATTAGTGATGGGCCATTGTGATTTTCTAGGAATGTGGTAGAATTGATTGTTTGAAAATGTAAACACTTGCAGAGACTTATAGAAATAAAGTTTTGCATATTGATATCACCTGATTCCTACCATGTTCATTTATTGCTGATAATGACTGTAGAAATTATTTGTTATTCCAGAAGTGTGTGTCAAATTGGTACACACGCAATATTCATTTCTATTATTTCCCATCTAAATATGTTTTCAAAACCTAATTAAATTGACAGCCAATCAATATCCTGGAATGGAGTGTGTTGAAGTTCAGCATTATAAGTTCCATTTTAGCCTCCACCAAAGTCTAATGTAGAGCTAAATGTCTTTTTTTGCTTTAGTTATGGTCTCTTCAATGACAACATTGTTTCCTTATTAGGTTTGGATAAAAAAAAAATAAATACTGTAAAACCATGTATTTTGGTTTTACCTTCTGCCATCCCATGTACCTCATTTATCGACTTTCCAGCAACGTCATTTCCTTCATTGCTATGTTGATTCTTCTTCCCAGTAATTCAATCCATCCTTCTCTATTCTGTATTATAGCATTCGACAGATAAATAAGTCTATTTGTAGGATTTATATCCCCCAAAAAGCTTATCAGTATTGATCTCTATTGCGCTTTCCCTCCTAAAAAAGGGTTTCATTATTACGAGTTATATGAAAAAGGAAGCAAAGTGTCCCCACGATTGCTAAACGCTGCTGGCAGCCTTAATGCTTTATTAGACACCTGGAGCGTTGCTAACAATATGAAATAAAACAAAAAGCCCACCTCCCTCCCTCAGGCTAATTGATGCAGTGTGGTCCTGGACAGGAGCAGCACTGCACCTTAATAGTTGATGTGGAAAAAGACTCCCATTGCATCTGACTGGTTTTATTGTTAATAGGTTTTGTCATTTGTTTTTCCCTTTTATCACATCTCATCAAAAGAGCGGCAATAACGGCAATGACTCCTACTTGTGTGTGACTCAAATAGGCTTTTACACATTTTCCTTCATAATGACAGCATAATTGTTTGTTAGCTCGCTTCTGTTTTTCTCAAGACTTAACATGAGAAACAAGAGCAAAGTTCTCCTGTACTTGTTTTTTGCTGCTAAGAAATGCTACAAAATTCAACCTTTTAATTTTCTGCTGAATTTGTGGAAATTTGCCACACATTCATTCATTCTTTTGACTTCTTCACCTTTTTACCATGTCTTTATTAAATGTCTATTTTTATCCATCCATCTCTATAGCTGTCCAGGGTGGAGGTGAGCTGGAGCCAAAGTCCCACTAGAGACAGACAATCAGCCACGTTCACTTTTCACAATGTCAGTCGGCGGAAACTGAACCCGTGTTGCCTGCACCCAATTCATGTGAGTGAGTCATGACAGTAAAAACATGCATATTAAAATATTTAAGATAATTAAAAGGTAATTATGCATTGCAATTGGGAGGAGGGATGGTAGAGAAAAAACAAGATTCCAAGGTGGAAAGTCTCAGAGGTTGTACCATTAGGAATTTGAGCAAAATTCAAGAAATCCTCTCAAAATCGCATCTAATGTTCGACTGCATGCATAGCAACACAGGGCTATGCTTTTCATTTGTTAAAATTTAAATGTTTTTACGTGATTAACTTACTTTAATGCTTGTTTTTTTTCAGTGCCTGTATAGCTGATGGTTTTTATGATGCTGGCAGTCTGACCTTGAAAAGGATTCATTGCATTTAAGGGAACGTGCAAAAGATTGCATTAAACCGTATACCCTACAATAGAAAATTAGAAACATTTAGTTTATATTAGAAACATAAACTGCTTTTTTTATGGGGTGTTTGCCCATTTAGACTAAATTTGCTTGCCTTATCTCACCTGGAATTCATCCTCTTTGAATTGGAGCAAATCCGGATGGTCAGAACGGAGCAAGAAGGTGCGTCGGCTGGTGTAGGGGTTGGCGTAGGTGATCTTTTTGGAGCTGCCGCGACCACTGCTAACTGGGACGCACACTTCAAACGCCTGCACGCACGCGCACACACACACACACACACACGCACACAAACACAAGCAATTTTACACGCCAATTTAATAGAACCGTCACAGTAATCTACTTTCCTGCGCAGAGAGCCAGAAAAATATAATCAGTATGCAAACAAACACTTCTACAACTTCTGCATTATTTATTTTAATCATAATCTAGCATAACCTATGTTTGCTTTGTGCTTTGTGTTTCTGGGATATTTATGAATATTTAAATGTACATGGTACACAGCGTTTAAAATGCATTTTGACTTAAACGCATTCCGGAGTAAATCTTGCGTAAACCTGAAAGCTAACAACAGAGCTTCAGAATCCAAACTGGACGAGGTGCATTGCGTCAGCCACTCAGAACAAGACCCAATCAGCTGAGGAGGTCAATATGTTTACTTGACGACAGGGCCAGTGCTTTTATGATGAAATTGAAGAGTATGCAAAGAAGAACATGACTTAAATCAATTCACCTTGGACAGCACAGGCCTGTGGACACTGAGGCACAGTAGCCAAGCGGTGACTAACTGCCTCTGCTCCACGTCCACCGCATTCACATACAGGAAGCGACTGCCTGCCCGCCACGGCTGCACCTTCAGTTGGAGCTCTTGCACACCTGCAGGAGGCAACATGAAAACACCTCCAGGGTTGACCTGTGGAAAAGGTAAAAAAACAAAAGAAAAAAATAACACTGGTTAGCAAGGTGTTTGCTACTTTTCCAAAACATTGCGCGATAATAAATAGCAAACGAATGGAAAAGGGTGATTATTTTAGACATTAGTTTAGGCATGGTGCAAAATGTATTACGGTGAAACTGCTTTTTGGTAGGAAAACTCAACATTTTGCTTTTTTTTTGTGCTGCATCTTATGGCATCTCGTGCTTTGCCACCAGTAAATCTTTCTACAGGGCATCAATTAGTTAATATACCTATTTATTTTTAATTAATTCCATATTAATAACATTAAAGTTTCATGACCGCCCTCAGGGGTTGGGGTGAAAATTTGCAAAAAAAATTCCACATAATGCACTGCTTGCCTGAAAATCATGTGTAGCAAGTACGGTGGAAACTGGCACCCCTTAGAATGAGCATCGAAGATTTCATGTTGTCACCGTATTTATTGAAGTCTGCGGCATGTGCTTGCACAAAACCTTGTACAATTCCGGCCTGCTTGCCTTCTAAATGCTTCCACTGAAGCAGAAATTTAAAAAAAAAAAAAAAAATGAAAAAAGTCCATGACTTGTTGAATGTCACCAGAATTTCTTTGCAGTCCAAAAACACATTTTACAAAGTTTCTCACGATTTCGTTTGTTGCCAGATAATATTTTGTCTAAGATTCTGCCATCTTGTATGTTTAGTAGTTTATGTATTCATTTTATTTTTATTGTGCTATGCAATCGCTGATAGTACAAAGCTTCTCATTGGTCAAGACAGATATTGCCATCATAACGTCATCTCTGATTGGCTAGGCGGGGTAGTTAATTTATAAAACGAAATATGATATTGTAAAACAATGTGCACATTTCCAGCGTGTGAAAAGCCACAATAGTAAAGTTATATTTTTCCAATATTTTAATACAGGCTTGACTTCCACTCCTTTACTGGGTCACAAAACAACACGATAAAGCCACAGGGGCCCAAAGACTATAAGCGGAAAGCTACGATTGAGACAAAGCTGTATCTGGATCAATTATTTCTTCTGGGTCAATCCATCCATTTTTTACCGTATACCCTGTTTAGGGTCATAAGTGAGCTGGAGCCTATCCCAGGTGATTTATCTTTATTTTTTCAATATATATATATTTTTTTTTTTTTTTTTTTTTTTGAGATGGGTTACAGCCTGGACTGGTCGGCAGCCAATAAGAGGGCAGACAACCAACCATTTACTCCCATATTCAAGATCCATGTACAATTCAGAGTCTATATTTGGTCGACACGCTGGTACATTTTCAAGTTAGACTTGAATGCAATAAAATTAGAAATGTATATTATATATTCCATATTAAATCTTATTTGCTTGAAAATCTGGATCAATTTTGATTTAAGTTTGGTTTGACATTGAAGTGTTTGACTTTGCATACACATGGTAAGTTTTTGTTAAATGGATAACATATGATTGAGGTCTAAGCATGTGACAGTTAACATATTAATTTGCTCAATTTTTTCCAAAATGCAGATCTGCATTAAAACTGGTTGGACATTGCATCTTTGTGGCGGCCGTGGCTCAGGGTGTAGAGACGGTCGTTCAGTAACCAGAAGGTTGGCTGTTCGATTGCCGCTCTCCCCAAGTCATGTGTCGTCGTGTCCTTGGGCAAGGCACTTCACACATTGCCTCCAGTGCTACTTACACTGGTGTATGGAAGGTGTGAATGTTTGGTGGTGGTCGAAGGGGCCGTAGACGCACACTGGCAGCCACGCTTCCATCAGCCTGCCCCAGGGCAGCTGTTAAGTTGCTTACCACCACCACAGTGTGAATGTGTGAGAGCATGAATAATGTATCCATTCCATTGTAAAGCGTCTTTGAGTGTCTAGAGTTAAAGCTCTATATAAATCGGATGCATTATTACTATTATCTTCTAGATGCAAAACATTAGAACATAAGCCATTTGGCAGTGTTATAAATCAATCAATTAATGAGTAGGTGAAAGGAAGGGCAAAAAAGGAGGACAGAGAATGAGTGAGAACTGTGAGTAATCAGCGAGAAGAAAAATCAGGAGAGACAGCAAGATGTGAGAATGAGAATTACTGCACAGCTGTTTTTTTTAATCTTTTGAGAAAAGCAAAACTATTCTCTGGTGGTGAGCTTTATCCTGTTTTATAAGACTCCTCCAATACTTTCCACAGCGACTCAACCTGCTGAGAGTCACATCAAAGCAGTCACTCTGATGCATATACTGGAATCTTTTAAAAATACATCTGTCGTTTTTTTTTTGTGTTTGTTTTTCAGCCCGTACCCTATTTCTTCAAGGAAAATGCATCCTGTATCACTATGCATGTAAGCATGATTATTCAATCACATGACTTTATTTTTAACAAGCAATACACATTTATTTGGGCTTGGAGTGAGAAACACTGTCTAATCAAAACCAAGCAGTATTACTACATGGCATGATGCAAAAAACACTGATTATTCTGTCAAACCACACAAAAAGTATGCATCTCCATAAAGGACAATTTATCTTCAATGGACTTTACATGCATGATTTTTGAATGTGGGAGGAAGCGGGAGCACACGGAGAAAAACCCACCCAAGCATGACAAGAACATGCACAACAAACACAAGAGGACCCGAGCCAAGAGTCAGTTGAGGACCTCTCAACTATCGGGCAGACAAGCTACCCCCTTTTCCGCCAAGTTCTCAAACATTGTATTTTGTAAGAATGTCAGTGTGGTCAGGAAATGTTGTATCATGTCCCACCAAGTTTAGGCTTTGCAGAGTACACCTAAACAATTCGAAGATGGAAAGATCAAGTCCAGTAAACTACTCAACTTCTTGCACTATGAATATTGATGATATTGTCAGCTTCAGGAAATTCCACAATCCGCTAAATTTCTACATATTTAGACCAAAACGTGTTAGATGAGATGAAACCCAAGAAAGAGACAACACCAACACTGGCAGCCTGATGATGCTATGTCTATTAATGAGCAGCTGCCGTCCAAAAGTACAGCTATGCATGCCAGTTTTTTACTGCGCTTTATGCTTCACATTCTCCATCTGCCTTAAAAATATTTCTAGAGAGACCATCCGCTTCATGAGAGCAGGTATGCAGTCTACTCAAAGACATGAAAGCTTTTGGCACACCAGGCAAGACAAGACAACTTTATTTATAATGTATAGCACATTTCATACACAAGGCACAACACCTATTTGTTTTTTACAGAGAGCTTAAGACAAAAAGGTAAAGCAAAGACAACAAAAGTAAAATGTTATAATGACTAAAAGAACGTACATTAACATTTAAACACAAATACAAAAGAAAAGATTTAAAGACATTTAAATGCAAAGGAAATATATAAAAAGTAGTTTTATGAAATTACTAAAATACTGTATAGTGAAATTGATTTTAAAAATGCTCAAAAGATCTTAATCAAAGGTATTTTGCGTGCAGCGTAACAACTAAATGCCGCTTCACCATGTTTGCTTTGAAACCTGGGCTCCAATAACTGACCCGAGTCTGCAGACCTCAGAGCCCTCCTGGGTTTAAGGGCTACCAAAATCAAATTGAATTGAAGTGCATGATTTCTTGTTTAATTTATTCTTACTGTACATTGCCGTTGGTATCTATGTTGTTTGGTGAATTAGGGCTAGTTTTAATACAGCAAATGTGTTTTGTTATATAGTAAACAGACTTCATAAAAGTGGTCATAAAACCCCAAACAAATGTTGGTTTGTAATCACAAAAATCTATTTAACATCTGGTTAATATTAGGTCTTCTAGGTTACCGAGTTCAACATTGAGCTTTAATGTTTTAATTTGTAGTTTTCCATCTTGCCATGCGAGTACGAGCTAGATTGAAATGACTGTGCGGCTGCTCTACATCAGGATTACAGGCAGAGAACCCAATGTACCGAACATATTAAACTGGGACCAGAATCAAATGAGAGTGATAGTGTAACTTTCTAGGCACTAAATTTATAAACTGGCGCTGTACCTCAATCTCCTGGGGATGTGATGAGAAACACTTGACCTTGCGAGCAGCTTGCCTCCCCCTCAGCACTAGTGATTGACAACTGCGTTGGCCAGCGATACAGCTGACATCCACCCGCTCCATGAAATGCACATAAATCTGCCAGATCTGCAAAGGGGCGGCCATCCACTTATCACTATGGAGAGAAAACATCATAAGGAACAACAAATACAGCAAAAGGACAAAGCATTCCCACCACCTTCCCCCCTCGGAGGCAACAAGAGGTCAAAGATGAGGGAGGCTGATCTACGGGTGCACTTGCATTTTAATGACCAGGCAATACCGCCACCACCATCATCATCTTCATCGTCATCATCATTATCATCACCATCATCCTCCCACTGCTGAGACGAAGGGAATTCAAGTCTCAGCGGCTTGAGCTGAGACTGAGAGCTGTGAGTGGGAGGCGATGTAGTCACATACTCAGCACTGCTCCGTGACTGCAGCACTTAAAGAGCATTCAGAGACATTTGGAAGATACTGTAAATCATTCGGGAATTTTGTCACTGGCCAAGAATGTCCCTTTTGTCCAAATTTCTCCACCAGGCAACTTCCATGTGAAATACACTGCATGGGGTGCTTATTTATTGTGCAAATGTTTCCGCACACAAAAGCAGTAAAAGCCCATTGCACAGATTAAACAGCAAAAAATAGTAGTCATTTTAAATAATTCCCCATACTGTATGTTATATAAATTATGATGCACAACATTTGATCACTTGGACATATTAATAAACAAAGCCAGGAAATAAATGGTCCTTGACCACCACAGTAGCCCACCAGGCACCCACCACTAATTCATAGGTGCCTATGATTGTTCAACAACATAATCGGCAACAAGGTCATTTGAAATTAAATCTTGTCAGTCAAGTGGTGTTGAATCTTTAACAAAATGAATGAAAGAGATCAAATTCGTTTTTGCTCATGATGAAATCTCAGGTACATTTCAAAACCAAACAAAAAAAATATCAGTTTGGTCTTGTTTCCGATTTGTCTTGTTTTTACATCGTGTTTCCTGCATTCTCATTCATTTATATTTTCAAACCTTTAGTCTTTGAGACCACAGCTCAAAAGACATCAATGATATATGAAAAATGTCTCTCTAAGATATTAGTACTATATTAACATCCTACGCCAGACCACAATTACAAACATGTTAAAATATTACCTACCACGCTTACAGTGAAAAAATTTCATTGAGCACTGCTGTCTTCATAAAAAGCTGCTTTTACAGTACATTGATAAAATAGACACTCCTCAGTATTAAATATATTTATGTTACACCATTACACTTAGATCATTTAATTTTTCCTTATTTAGCTACAGGCAATATTCCTTAAGGAATTTTTTATATATATATATTTTTTTTATCTGAATTTGAATAAATTATCCTTTCTATATTGTGGAGCTTTTGCCTAATGTGGCCACCACAAGAATACTTACGTGAAAACCATCACAAAGAACATTTTGATGTTGGGACTCGGACTTCCAGGTACCTTCAAGTACACATCCTGGGGCTCTCCTGGCACCTAGTGACATGATAAATGTAAAAATAATAAATGGCTAAAAACGGATAAATAAGAGCAGCAGCAATTACCATAAAAAAATAGACACACATGTTAAAAGCATTTAGAATAAAGACTCAAGCCTTCTTTGTGCTTCAAAAAAGGTACTCGACTCATTACAAAGAATGCTGGAATAGCACTCTAAACAAAACCACTAAACAAAGGATGGTGCTGAAGCTATCAGTTTAGTAATTAATCCCCTGTTTACATTAATGTGGGCTGAGACATTGATATATTGTGCGAAGGAAGTCATTCTCTCACCAGCGTCTGAGTCTGACAGATGACGTTTGGGTCACTGCAGCGTACAGAAACGTGAGTCTCGGCATCCGTGCCTCCAACTGCTTCAAGCATAAAAGATTATTTTTACAGATTCACAAGTCACTCTAGTACTATCACAAAAGTATACACTCAACAAGAGTACGTAGTATATAGAACAGTCCTGGGCTTGGGCTTGCATTGCATCCATTGCTATTCCTCACAGCATCTTTCTCAACTCTAGTGACTCAAATATACATTCCTGTGGAATAGTGTTCATTCTATCTGCCATTTTAAAATTTGGTCTCAGTTTTAGTCAATCACGCTGGTAAGTTAGTCAACTTCATCCCGTTTTTATTTAGTCAATTTTCAGTCGGCTATAAATCTAGCATTTCAGTCTTTATTTAAAAAAAACCCCACAATTTTATTTGTCTAGTTTTAGTCAACAAAAACTGTCAACATTTTAGTCAGGACAATCATTTAACCCCTGTATTTTTTTTGTCAGCAGATTATGTTGAACATTTCGGATCTAAAACTATTTCACATAAAATGTTCTCATCTTTTTGATAAAAAAAACAACTTGAGACACAATTACAGTATATCAACAAGTGGCTAACTATGTTTCCATGCTATAAACTAGTAAATTAGCCAGCATTAGTTAGCGGTTGGATTAACATTGTTGGAACGTTATAGCGGTTAGATTAATGTTACGTTATAACTATAATTTACTCTTTTTTTTTTAACCTTTCAACGTGATCCCACCTTGTGTCTGTCCAATGTGTTAGTGCATGTTGCGCTTGCTAGCTGCAGATTTGAAAGAGGGTGTGTCACAGTGACAGATTAGCAGAGACAAGATTTTACAAAATCATATAATATTCGACTTATTTTTGTTCATGAACTAAAATGTCCACAGATTTCAGCCCAATGTTTATTACGTGAAGTACATTTTCGTCTTGTCTTCATTAGTCAAAGAAAATGCATAATGATTTAGTCCCAGTTATTGTTTTATTAAATTTTAGTCTAGTCTAGTTTTAGTCCAGTAAAAAAGGTGTGTTGAAGAAATTATTTTTCTTTAATTTTCTAAACACTACTGTGCAATGTTTTTTTTAATACATTGACAAAAGTGCACTGTGCTTTAAAACTAATGCCTGAATAATTAATTATATTGTATAGAACTGTAAAAATTACATACTGCTGGTGCCTTTTTTCTTTGGATTGAGAAGTAATGCAGATTTCAGTTCAAGGTCCTCAAAGTGCAGTCTTGAAGAGACAATATATGACTGAAAATTGGTAATTTTACTTGAACGTTTCAAGTGCATTCATCAAAACAATCCCCAAAAATGACAAAAAAAATATGCAAATGTCAAATATTCAACCACCCTAACTACAGATCTACATTTTGAAGACTGTTGCACATGTGAATTTGTCTGTTTAACTACAAATAAAATCAGTCATATGTTTTAGTGTCTTATAGCAAGGTGTGCAGTATCCATTTTGAACACTGACTGAAATTACTATGTATGTTTCCTTTTCCAATAAAGGGCTACATAAAATGCAATGACTTGAAAATTGCTACTGTAAAAAGTAATACATTAGGAAGTGTGCGGCATATAATCTGTGCTACCAGTTAGTGTGTGCCATGGTGGCAAGCGGATGGCCTTCTTGAGGAAACTGAGTTCTGGGTGGTAAAGTCGGAACGTTTGGTCGACAATGTGAGGCGATGGCTCCACCATCACCTGGCAGATGGCTATTGGGTCACCATTTTCTGCGTTGAATGAAACCTGGAAAGAGAAGCTCAGGTAGGTTAGCTCCGATACAGGATCATATCAGTCTTGCATCTGGATATAGAGCTATACAGTGGTCCCTCGCTACTTCGCTGCTCACTTACCGCCGATTTGTATTTGGATCCAAAATTCATACACTGGGGGTTTATTTTGGGTTGTTCCTCACTATTTTGCGCTTTTTCAGAGAGTATTACGCCCACCCCACACACTCCCTTGCCCACCCTTCCCAGATTTACTGTATTCTTTATTTATGTTGCTAGTTTTCTTATTATTAGTTTTAGAAGGATGTGAACTGTGTGGTGGCTTCGTTAAGTTATGGATCAGTAGAAGCATAGGTCGCCCCCAAAAAACAAAAACTAAAAAATTTACGTCCTCAACTTCGTGGAAATTCACCTATCGTGGGAGGGTGTGGAAGGTAATACCTGCAAGAAGTGAGAGAACACCGTATTCCAATTTGCATGTTGTAGTTGCATGGCAGATATCTGATTCATATGTTTACTGGCGGCCTTGGCTCAGGGTATAGAGACGGACGGTCGTTCAGTAACCAGAAGGTCAGCTGTTCGATCCCCGCTCTCCCCAAGTCATGTGCCTCCAGTGTTACTCACACTGGTGTATGGAAGGTGCAAATGTTTGGTGGTGGTCGGATGGGCAGTAGGCGCACACTGGCAGCCACGCTTCGGTCAGCCTGCCCCAGGGCAGCTGTGGCTACTTAAGTAGCTTACCACCACTACAGTGTGAATGTGTGAGTGCATGGATACTGTATCCATTCCATTGTAAAGTGTCTTTTTATCCACGTTTGAAAGAAGCCACTCCGAGATTTTTTTTAAACTATTTTCATGCTGCAGAGAGGGAGATTTGAATTGTGCCACTTGAGAAGAATACTTAGTAGCTGTGGGTGTCATAATTAGTCACCGATAGACTGTTCTACGAACCATGGCGGAACACATTAAATATAATATACTGGTATTGTGGAGGCTCTTTATTTCCACCAGATGACAGATTTAAAGCAACATGTGACATTCCGCATTTTGGTTATTGACTCTCAGACTGACAGAAATGGATTTACCGCCAAACAGCAGCTGTGCAAATGATTGATGTATCAGATTTTCGGGCCTGTGCTGACCATATGTGGCTATGGGGATATTCTGACTGACAGTGGGACCAAAGCTGGCATCCTGACAGTCTGTCAATTTAAACAGGACACGTATTTAACTCAGACCGGACCTCGTTCACCTCGACAGGATTCAGGTTTGTTTTGGCAGGTTCTGAATACACCAAACTAAACAAATAATACATATAACGTATATACATACAATAAAATAATTTTTTTATCAAAATGTTATTGACTCAAATGAATACATTTCTACAAAAACAAACTTGTTTTATTCTATTTTATTCTTTGTGGACATGGCTGAGGATGAGTACATCAGATGAATATTGACTCTTTTTAAGACTTTAGTGTCTCATGAAACAGGCTAAAATGTATGCCCATGCCTAATGAGAGCGGGATAAAATACAAGTTCCAATGGAATCTTATGTAGCAGAAATAATTTTTGCTGACAGCAGTAAGCTGATGCGGGCACAAGAAGATTAAAACAGCACATGGTCTTATCTCCAGTTCATCCAATAGAAATGTACTGTATTGACATTGTTTCTCCCTCCTCTCAACTTCTTACGTATTATTAACGGTGTGTGAAATGGGAAAGTAACTTCAGCCATACTTAGCGTGCATGCTTCATTTAACTAGATTAGCCAGACGTGTCAAACTGTCCTCCTTTTAGAGGCACTTTAACGCTTAAGCCTGACATTTCCAGTTGGAGATAAAAAAAAATTAAAAGTTCAGTAAGATAAACAAGATAAATGTGATTCCTAGCGTATAATTTTGCTTGACACCCTCACTTGTCTGGCTACTGTAACTTTTGAAATAGTCGGCACTTCAAAGCTGCAGGAGCGGCGGCGGAGAGGAGGAGGGCGGAGGCTACACACTGCAAGTTCCATCTTAGAAGACTTGCAGATGAGAATAAAATCAGATTGGAAGTAAACATGATCCTCTACAGCGAGGAGATCTTCAGCACAATAGCACACACGCTTTACCTTGATGGTTTTGGCAGCAACTATATTGGACAGAATCTTCTTAGCCACATTAGAACTTTTGCTTGGAGGTAGAAAGCTCGGCCCCTGTGAGGATATGATAAGACACAGAATGCTTATCAAAACTGATCATCTGTCAAGCCCAAATGAGAACGTGTGTGTCGGATATCTTGTATTTTGCACCTCAAGCCAGGAAGAAAAAAAATGTAAACGATCACAAACAGATGAGAGCATGAGGATTAAATAGGACATACTGTCCTTTTGGCATCAACTACTGACTGTCAGTAGATTTACTAGCTAAAGCCAGCTATGGCATCAGCAATGGTTAATATTTATTTAGGTTTGATAACATATGAGCGAATTTCACTAACACTCCCCATCTCCCGCTGGCTTCTCACATCAAAAAGCCCAAAGGGCAAAATCTAATTAGGTACAATATGAGTTGCACGACACAATACAATAGCTGCACCAGAAAAACTGCCTAGATGATAATAATGATCAGTTTTCATTAGAAATGTCACAGATGTATTCATTTAATACTACAAAGTACAATGGAACCTTTGACATCAAACATGTTGTTTGCCTGGAAGGCACTGTTTTAAGTAACATTGTCTGTGTGTAAAAATGTATTCGGACTCATTGCAAGCTGTGACTGGCAAAAATCTGTTCTTGAACTAAGCATGACACATGGATACAATCCAGTGTTATAAAACTGCATGCAAATAATGAGTTTGGACATGTTTTACAAAAATAACGCCACACAAATCTAAATCAGGAAACATTTGTTCTCAACTATACCTGAGTCGTCATGTTGTGGTCGCACAGGAAACTCTGATACTTTAGCGGAATATGAACGCTCTCTTTAGGTCGGAGGTAAACCTTTGGCCCTGGAGCTCCTTCTTCCAAGTGGAACATGTCCTCCTCCAACGAAGTTGGTGTTTTAGTAAGCTCTTTAAAGTACTGCCACTCTTTTGTTTTGGTGATGACACTGGATGGAGAGAATATCACATACAAGTGACATTAAAACATGCTCTTTTGTTTCATTAAGGAATCAACATATCTAAGACTGTCCAGTGAACAATATTTACCATGATACAGTGGAACCTTGAGATAATTCAAGTCTGATTGTTCCAGAATTGGCCACAATTCAGTTCACCTCAGCATCGTTTACTTGCCATCAACTGATGGGCACGGACTTTGTGTTTCAAGCTTGTCATACCTGAGCATATTTAAAGTAGGCTGTCACCAATGTGGGTGCCACGTTGGCAGGGACAACTTTCCCATCAAAGCGTAGACATTGGGCCGAGCATCGCCATAAGCATGTGGCTCAAAAGGAGTGTGTCGTATCTACCGGTTAATATTGATGAAGCTGATAGAGTGCTGTCAAGCCAATGTGAACAAGAGCAAAACAGGAAAGCGCAAACGACCAAAGTATTCCGGGAACAACGCTAAACATTGCTTAACAAAACCAACACGTATGTTCCGTCACCGCATGACTACTGCTGATTTTGGTGGCTATCCTTCTCTTTGTCAGGTTACACTTGTTCGCTCACCAGCATCGTCCTTTTACAAAGCGCTGCAAGACTTGCAGGGTAAATCCTTTGATATTTGTTGAAATTAGGTCAGCGGAGGTTCTTACTCTTGTCTTTTTTGTTGACAATAACAAAAGGTGAAGCGGATATCGACAAACAATGCTAGAAGAGACCATCCAAATCTACTGAAGTGCACATATGTCTAGTGTGATATGTTAAGGTATGTTAACTGCGATAATACGGCATAAGTCTGATGACGGTTCAACTCTAAAAAATTGTTGAAACGTTGGGACTTGTTTTTCACCAAGTCTTGAAAGGCAACCACCCATCAGGAACGCAAGAATATTCTATCAAAGAAATGCCTCAAAGTTCTGCTTTCCACTTCAACCATAGACTAGACATCCTCATTTCATATGCCTAGATGATGATTTGGGATTTTTTTGGGGTGGGGGGTTCATTGCTGTGTTTGGAATGAAAATGTTACCCTTTTGCGTCTTGTAGATTCTCAGTCTAAAGTTAAGACAAGCAGAAAAAGAATGTCTGCGGGTAGACAAAGCACAAAAAGAAGCTAATGAGAATGACACACACAGTGAGAGTGGAGAAAAGTTTTAGTTTGCCCACAGCAATGGCCTATGCTTTCGAGATGAAGTGCTCAGAAAATGAATGGATCGTAGATGGGGTGACCAAAGTGTCCTGCGTGCTCACGACGAGTCTCTGGGCTCTGAACACTACAAACATCAAAGATATTGTTAGGCTACTAAAGCTCCAAGTACTGTTGTGGCGCAGAATTTCATGTTGAGGGTCTGGGCATCTATAGCGCACACATTTTCAAACACCATTGATTTATTTCCCCTTCCCCTCTTTTCTTTTGTCGGGTAGTAGATGGTTAATGACAGAACTGGTATTCCTAAAAGCTATAGGGGACACATACTGTATCAACTAATGCAAATGTACTAACAGTCCACATTATTTCCATATATTATATATTATATTATATATTTTTGTTTGTTTGCCAATTTTTTGGGCTAAATACACAGTGATACCACTCTTCCGGAAAGAAAAAGAACCCCATAACTGAACTATTGACTATTTTAAACCTCCTGTTCCATTTGTTTCTCAAGAACAGCAATAACTGTTCCTGGGTTCATTAGAGCGGTGCCTTGTTTAATTATCCAAAAGTGTCAGGGGCAAAATATTCCTATAAATGTTGCTTGTATATCATTATTTACTCCTAGAAATATCCATCCATCGTTTCAATCAATATTTAGTGCTCTCAAAGAATATGGTTTAATGAAGACAAGTCACTACTATTTTCCATTTTCTTAAGTCCAAATGTGTGAAAAAAAAACAATTGTTATTGTACTTTATATGTTGAGTACATTTTTTAAGCCGAGCAGAAGCAGCTTCAAACTGAAAATCGAACCTTAACTATCTCTACTTATTAATTTTAACTTAAGAATGGCTCAGTGAGTCCACATTATAACAGGAATGTTAAATTATCCGACACCAATTAAAACATTGTCTGTTTCTCAGCATATTGTGTGCACTAATTACTGTACTTGCAGTTCTTGTTTTTCTGAGGATGGATTGGTTGTTTTTGCTTTACTTTAGATTCACTAGGTGTGCCAGCTATGTCAGGATGGATTTGATTATGTCATGAAGTCATTACATTAAGATACATTTTATATGCTTGCACTGTTCAGTCTTAGGGTGGGCAGGAAATTTACCCAACTGATTTTTGGCAAAAGGCTGATTAAAGTTAAACGGGGAAATTCACATGTTCCAGCAGTCTAAACAAATAAATACATACATAAATAAATCACCCCTGCTGCCCATCCTGTGTCTTTAGACCAAATTATTATTCAGCAGTCAATCATACAATAGTTGGGAGTTAGAAAAGCCACACTCGTAACAAAGTGACAAATGCAAACAAAAAGCAATGTATATGTAGCTTAGTTCATAACATCACAACTATTTACAAACAGCGTTGCAACGCTTGCTGGGAAGTGCACATCATCACCACCATTACATTGCCCCCACCTAGCAGGCAGCTGACCCCAGCAACTCAAGCATCCATTGATGGCGGGGTCTCCTCTTCCGCAGAGGTCGTTGGGCAACTGCCTGCTCCGTGGGTGCCCCCACCCATTCCACCAGGTGCCTGACGACACCTGTGGAAGAGGAGACCCTGCCGGCGTTGGGGAAGTGTGCCCACAGCACACACCAGAGAGGTAGGGCAGCCTAGTGGACCAACATTCGGACAATTAGCTTCCTTCTATGTGACTGGGAGGCCAACCGAGCAGCGTCGCCCTAATATCCAAGTCCGATCAGAGTCCATTCAAACTTTGTTTTGTTTGAAAAACGTAGGCGGGGAAAAATGCCCCCAGAATGAAAAATTGTCAATGGTGGTAACTTTCTTTGTTACCTGATACATTTCTAGCAGTTGGAAGGAAAAAAAAGGCATTACCATTTTCAACAATTCTCAGAAAATAATAATAAAGAAACTTCAAGGAGCAATAGCTTATAAAACGACAGACGCAAAGACGGATGACTTGTAATTAGACTGCGTAAACCTGATGGCAGGGCTAATGCCATAATGAATCATCCATGGCGTTCTCCAACCTTTGTTGATCAAGTGATGTATGTTAATCCAAAACTCGGGCATGAGCTGAATCCCTAACAGGGGATTTAGGGTGTGCAGATTAACAACAATGCAAAGGAAATAAACACAGCAAGATACCAGGTGCGGGAGATTCAGGAATCATCGGCTATATATGTACCGTATTAGAGGTATTCAGCATTTCACCAGCATTATTCTTGCACTGCCCTCATGCTGAACTGGGTATGATTGTCATTTGAGCTATAGTGCTCTTTTTTCTTTTTTTTTAACAAAACAACATTAGCCAATTGCTTGACATACTCCACACAGGCAACCTTATCAAATGCAATGTTTTATTTAGGTGTGTGGGAGCAGAAAGGAATTACACATCTCCACCATCTCTTCTCAGATAATATGTTTATATCATATACATCCTTGTTCCAAAAATACAATATAAAAAACGGAAATTTTTTACATTATCTACAAGTTAAAAATATGATAAAGAAAAAAATTCCAACACTTCGGGGTACGCTCCAACCGCCTGTTTTAGCTAAAGATATTAACAAGCTTTCTCCGACAACAACAAAAAAACTTTCAAAAATATATAAGTTACTTTCATATACTGATAAAATGTCTTTACCCATCTCGAAATGGGAGACTTGTCTATAGCACCGGAATCTGACTTTTGGATTCAAGTTTGTGAAAACGCATTTAAAATGACAAAACACACAAATTTACAACTTATCCAATATAAAATTATTCACAGAACATACATTACTCAATATATGATGAAGAAAATGGGACTCTCAGACTCCGACATTTGTCTCCAATGTTTACAAAACACTACAGACACTTATGTTCATGCTTTATGGTTATGTACTCCGGTTATGTATTTCTGGACTAAAGTCTTAGAAAAACTTTCCGCTGTTTTGGACTGTAGGATACCTTTATCTCCAAACTTGTGTTTGCTAGGTGACCTAACAACAACTGACTTACCACATAAACAATTTCAATCTACACTTGTAGCCCTTACTATCGCTAAAAAAACAATTCTTGTTAACTGGAAAAATAAACAAATTCTGAATATCGACCAATGGTCTAACCTCCTCATAAATCACATTTTAATGGAAAAAATATCTGCCTCAAATAAAAACTAAATATCAAAATTTATAGAAACATGGTCTACGTATATAGAATTTTTTAACCTAATTCTGGTTACTTAATTCTGTCTGTTAGCGAGAGCCACTACATCGTGATAACTTACATTGATGTTTCTGCATTTGGCAATTTATTATTATATGATATTATTAGTATGGGATTTTTTTTTAATGGGCTTTAGGTGAACTGATGAATACACACACGCTCGCACGCACGCACGCACGCACACACACACGCACATACGCATACAAAAAAAAGTATATATATATATATATATATATATATATATATATATATATATATATATATATATGTGTGTATATGTATATATATGTATATATATTTTTAAAAAAAAAAGAGAAAAAAAAACATTTTTTTAATTTATTTATTTTTTTTTAAAAAAGGAGAGCAATGATGATGTCAAATCGAATGAACAATACTGAGCTCTCCTTAGAAGGAAAAAAAATAATAATCAAATGCAAGTGTGAAGCTCATCAGCCATATTTGAAAATAAAAGGTCAAGTAGAAGTCACCCTTGTCATGCAACCGTACACACATTTTGGTACTGCACTTCAGTAAGTATTATATACTATGTAGAATGCATACTTTTAATTTGATGGATAAGATTTCCTTAGATCATCTCTGTCTTGCTGTTACAAAATAAAGTCTAAAGGCAAGTTTGTTGATGTAATGTCTGAACGATGTAGCACAAGCCTAAAACACGTTGTACTTGGAGTGACTGTTAAAGCGAGTTGAAAGTATATGGTCTGGTCAGTCAGATCAACTCTTCTGCATGTGACCTTACCCACCCTCGTTCATTTTCTCTTTCTGCTGTACGACAAGTTGAGTGTGAGCAGTAACTGTGTGTACAGTATTTAAGTTAGTATTTGTTATTGGACATATTAGCCCTGTGCAGTTTTGTTTATGCAGTATTTCTTGGCCAATATTGTGTGACCCCTTCACGTGCAGATTGTTGCTATTTTTAAACACACCACTACTGTGTAGTGGTTACCTGCTTGTTTACCGCAGAGTTCTCGTGCACATTTGTTGTATCGTGTCACCATTTGTTATTGCTTTGTGATAACATGTCATAGTCTCAGTTAGAGACTCATTGTCTTATTTATGTTGTATGAATTTTTCTCACTCTATAATAAATGCTGTTTATTAGCAGTACAAAAACAATTATTTGGGGGCAAATTATTGGTGTACTGTATGTTGTTATCACACTACATATACCTCTTTGTTTTTAATCTGACATCCTGCAGTGTTTCTAAAGTTCACTATGAGCAAGTCTATAGCAGTGAGTCAGTCTCAGGGGTTCGGTAGAGGTCAAGACGCACACCCAACTCAAATGATTTGTGATGACACTTGGCCATCATTGGCTGCAGGTGATCACACTACATTGCTTGGCCCATCTGTGCTGCAGGGAATTCGGTGCGCTCAGTTGTCGACTTGTGACTTGTGATGGTGCATCGCATGATTTCTTGCTTGTATGACTATATGCAATATGAATTCACATGTATAAGGGAACGTATGGTGTTCCACAGGGTTCAATTCTGGGGCCTAGGCTGTTTTGACTGTATCTGCTGCATCGGGGTTCCACCATAAAATAGGAATACAAGAACACAACACTTTCTGAATCACCCCAGAAATGTTTAACCTTTACTTACCCAGGCAAGGCAATTGTTGAAAACAGATTTTTATTTACAATGCCAAAATGGCAAAACAGAAACAAACATGTTGCCAAGAAAATATGCCAGGTATCCAGCTCTCACAAAATGCCGTTAACAAAGAAAATGGAAAGTTTTTATATATTATACCTTTTAAAGATAAGTACTAAAGTCTATGTTTTAATTTGAATCCTCCAGCATGTTCATAGTTTGCATCTGTAAAAAATTGACAGATATTTCCGTGCAGCGCAAGTGAATTTGATTCATTTAAAAAATAATAATATCCAATTAGTTTAGATTAATTTATGTTTAAAAAAAACGTCATTTTAATATAGCAAATACATGTTAATCCTGTCACTGGCTTTTTGTGAATAAAGTTTGACACCACTAAATTAAATTGTTTTTGTCCTCACTCAATCATATATCATTATGCTCTTTTACAGACCTCTGCAACAGTGATGATGTGTTTGTCTCAGTGCATCTAAATTCAGACTATGATGGTAAAGTCTACTATTGGATAGCAAAAAAAAGAAAAAAGGTTTGTTTATATTTCCCTTTTACACAATGGAATGGGCGTGTGAACCTTGTTAACAACTTGGAATCGTAAGTATTTCCGTCGGTTCCTCGCCACCTTTGGGAACACATCCACAAAGTGTGAACATGTTTTTATTTCAGGGCAAAGCGTGTTGCACATAGTAAACACTCAAACACATACTAAATGGGACACATGCTCACAGTCGGCCTGCTGGATTTGGGACACAAGATTGGGCACATTTTATCTGTCAGCGAAAAACAAAAAAGTGAATGATGGAACCTTACCTGAGCTCAGGATCACTGCTGTGGATGGTGACTGTCTGAGGCGAGTTGAAAGGGTTTTTCAGGACAAATTCCATGTACTCAGCAGTGCCGAGGCTGGCGAAGACTTGATGCAGGGTGGTGATGGCATGGCAAAGCATGTTGTTGATGCCCTCCGCCTTGTTGAGATCTTCATAAAAGGTGCTCGAAGGAGGAACTTCTTTAGTGCCACCCTAAAACCAAACATGAATTACAAAAGCTGAGCAAAATTGCAATGTTCGATAGAAATGATTATAATATACATTAGTATTGCCTGCGATTCAACATCAAATTATGCTGTACAAAGTATTAAATGATGAGACAGTGTTCATTGTTTTAGTTTTTTTAAATCACTACACTGTTTGGATCAGCTGTAGATTGCTTATAGCAAGAACTTTACCTTACAGGCAGTATTGTGCTTTATTGTAGACATACAAAAATGTATGAAATGATAGAATGACTTACTCTTATGATATATAATTAGAATAATGTAACAAATAGAAATAAATCTAGAATGAATGCTAAAAATAGGTTTGTTATAAACCGTTGTTTAATGCAAAATAATTATCAACAAATTAACGTGGTATTATTCAACTGTAGATTTTTGCAAATTGAATTTGTAAACACAATTAATAAAGTCTTCTCGGGGGGAAAAAAAACAAAATAATGGTTATTGGTAGGGATGAGCAAGTAACAATAGCAGGTATCGGTATGAGGCTGATACCAGGCCTTAATTCAAAGGGATCGGTAATCAAGATGGCAGCCCATACCTGTGTCAGCCGCCCTCTTGTGGCTATTTTATGACCAAGAACTAGAAATTAATTTCATTCAATTTTAACCCTTTAAGCCCTAAGCTATTTTTCAGGCTTTTGCTCGAAAAATTACACACCCAAAATAATAAGTGGATATCTCTGCAACCACAAGGTCTATTTGAATAATTATTGTGTCATAATAAAGGGAACACTTGTGAGATTTGTTGAGATGGGTCGCTTGTGTGTTTCGCATGAAGTAGCACAGCGGGAGAGCCGAGTTTTATCCCTGTGTGGCGCAATACCGATTTATATATTTAAATTATAATTAAATAAGTTGGCGTTTGAGCTGTGTTTAGGGCATGTAAAAATGGCTGATATTTATATATCAATATATATCAATATATATTATTGTAGCCCCAGTTCTGCAGTTTAATTTGATGTGCAACATCATTATATTCTTTCATGATTAGTGCACAATTTCACACAATTTCTTCTTCAAAGTCCGAGAGGCCCCGAGTTGGGGGGCACCCGGGCTTAAAAGGTTTAGGAAAAATGCTCTATTAGGACATATAGGTCTTCTTTAAAATTATCGGTTGTTTTTTCTTTTTTTAAATGTATCAAAAGTACTAGTGGTATCGGTATTGTTATTGGTGCATGCACAATGATACTTTTGAGGGAAAAATATATACTGTACAGCAGTGTTTCCCACGTCATGTTAATACTTGGGCGGGCCAACCAAGTAAACTGGCCAACACCCAAGAAGTTTTCAAGAAAATTGTACAAAATATATATATATTTTTTTGATAATAATAATAATAATAATAATATATATATATATATATATATATATATATTTTTTTTTAAAGTGTCGCAACCAGATATACTGCATGTAACATTAGTTCGCCGTCACTCACTTGTGGATCATTAGGGTTAGAGGAGACGCAAGTAACAGGACTGAGAAGCCCCGCCTTCCAAGAGTCCACCCACCCAAGTTGATTTCAAATTTGTGGGAAGCTGCTGTACAGTACCCCACATAATTTGGCTAAACCTTGAAAAATGTTTCAAAAAAGTGTTGTGAATGCCAGTCTAAATTGTAAGGCATGGAAAACGAGACAGCATGTGCTGAAGAAACTATGTCAACTAGGAGTTTTTAATATTTTACAAGGAATTAACTGGCTGTAAGGGCTGTGTGAAATAAAACCAACAGGCGTAACACAGGAAGTGTAATGTACAAAATGTGTGAGAATGAGACACAATACTGGCAAAATGACATTTAGTTATGTGCACCCATGGATGAAAGAACAAGCTGTACCTACAGACAGAGGAACCATTAAAACCTACTTGTACAGTCAGTAAAGCACAGGAGCTTGAAGGGCGCGCCATCGTAACAATGGTAAAAATGGAAGCCTCCCAGGCAGATGCCGCGTGTCTCCATGAAACCTCCCTTGCGAGTGTTTTAGAGCCAAAATGAAAGCGGTTTCTTTGTCTGCCGTCTATTTAAGTGACAACAAACTATTTATAGGCTTTCATTATAGGACAGTGAGCTCCAATTGACACGAGGCACACTCCAGAAATGCAGTGTGAGCTCACCATAACATGAGAGGTTTTATAAGCTTCCTTGTTGCCCTCCTTCTGGTGCACTGCGGCCATACACTCCAGCTTGCGATGGCCACTGTCAAGCTTGTTCTTTTCCTCAGAAAAGATGGTGTCGTCGCTGATCATGCTGCTGTACGGTGGCCCACCTTCCTCTTGTACCCGCAGTCTCTGGGCATGCGCAGTGTTCCTCACTATGAAGCAGAAACCATATGCAAGCATGAAATGTATTTACTGAACAGAATCACTTCTAATCACTTTGTTGTCTCCACCATATGTTCCAAAATCTCGCCAAATGTCCAGGGGAGAAAGGCGCAAACAAATTATAAAGTACTGTTGGAGCACAAAAACCAACAGCTTGTGCACAGACATGAGGGCAGTCAAACAACTGGCACTACTACAACTGGGCCAGAGCCCGACTCGTGGCACTACATACACACGCTCCGCAGCTCCATTCTAAATCACCCGCAAACCCCTACCAAGCCATGCATTCACCGCAAGAGCAAGTGTTTAATTATTGGCAGAATGCATTTGTCAGCAAAATAATCCATTATGATTTAGACTGGATCATGCAAATCACCCGTGTTGCTGTAGACGCTCTGACAAGAGAATTTGCCTAATCCTGCACTTTACCCAACATTCCAACATGACCAAAGTTGAAACAGGGGACTACTCACATCATTGCCTCTTTGCGTTGTGTATTTTTAGCCTCAGTACACAGAAAAAGTGTGAAGCTGTAAAAGTAAACTGGGGGTTTAGTCAATGTAATGGCAGCTCACGCAACGGCTAGTCATATTTAAATTAGGTTCAAATCCATCAATTTTCTACCGCTTATCCTGCTCAGGATTGTGAGGAAGCTGGATTCTATCCCAACTGACTGTGGATAAAAGGCAGACACCTTGGATTGGTTAGCAGTCAATCACATACAACCATTTACACTCGGGTTCATATACCTACTGTCTATGGGCCATATTCTCCCACTCGTGTAAGACCTTTTTCCTGGGTCTGCACACTTTTCATCTACGTGTATTCTCCCATCCAGACTTCTGACACACTCAGCACACATAAGATGACAATGAATACAAACACACCAAAGTGACGTGATTTACTAAGAACAGCGACTGAGAAGAAATCCTGGAACGTGTACTTTTCCTGAGACTTTTAAATCTCATTTAAATCCGTGAAAAAGATCAAACCCAATTGAAATTTGAAAATGCCGAGAACCAGCGGATGCGTCGTCCACCCGTCGGAATATGCGGACCGCCCCGGCTCGTGTTTTTAATTACAACTTACATAAATAAATGAAAATAATACACCGGTAATCAGAATACTTTTATTATGACTCAATGAATATTGGAGGTCTGTCAAAAAATGTTCCCAACCTTTTTTTGCGCTAAAAAGCGTTTTTACTTTGGCATAATTAAATGCTTTAGCACAGAAACAAAGAAAAATAAATGATTGAATACACAACTTGCCATTACGCCATTATGATGAATGAAGCTGTTGTAATTAGTGAGTGGCATACTAGCTGGTCTACTTGCACCAAAATCTCTAACTATAACGCTTTTTTTTTTTTTTTTTTGCCGACTCACAGTGCCTTTTCGATACACTCCCAAAAAATATATACTTTTGTTCAGTCTCTGTGTGGCCACACTGCTTTACAGTAAGTAGATTATTGAAATCATAAACAGTGGTCAAAGGGTGATTGTGGTCTGACTGGAGAAATAAGCCTTCATGTCCGTCTAAAAATGTATGCCAGTGGTGGTTGGATCGACCACAAAAAATTGTGAATGCCCATTATTTAATCGATGGAATAAACAATAGGTTAATCAATTACAAAAAGATTTTGTTTGTGACAGCTCTGGTTGGCATACTGCATAAGACTGCAGTAAAAAAAATAAAAAAATAAAGAAAGAAAAAAATGACAGCAGCAGTTTAAATACAATTGACATCTTTTTGGAAGTGTCTTTTATAATATGATTGTACGTGTGCTGTATACTGTAAATGCATCCAAACTCCGAGTGCAATATGATGTTGCACTTTCCCTGAGTGTGTAACTTACAACAGCCTCTGAAGGGTGTAAATGGAAAAGTGCTCAAGCTGATGTGAGAATGAGCACAAGGGCAGATTTGACAGGCAGCGCTCATATTTTATAGGGTTGCTCCACCAAGAGTTGAGACAATATAGCCCGAAGAGCAGGAATCAGTCCCACACAGACTGCATTAAAGTTAGCTGTGTGTGCCGCTACACTCAGAGAGCTGGGTTCAAATCCCAGAGGGAGTAAAACTGTCTGAGCCTAATTGGCCACAATCCAGACAAACAGTAGCAAACAAAGTTAGCAAGGAGTTGGAGAGAAAGCTTTTAGCAGGATTTATTCTATGCGGTACAAATATGACTGAGTAATGTCCAGAAAACTTATAAGTGACAAAAATCACTTAAAATGGGGAAGTTAAGATGGCCATTACACAATATGTAATGTAACATGTAATAATATATTACATATTTTACCCATATCGGATATATAGGCACTAGCACTGAAATGCGTACTTTTTTCTTGCAATGTATCATAAATCCAGCCTGAAAGTCCAGGGTCAGGACCTTTGACATCTCTCATCACTTCACGCAAATGTGTTAGAACCCAGCATCGACAACTTGCGCTGTCATGGACGTCACTGCCAAGTTTCATTTGCATCCTATCCTGAAAGGAGTGCACACTTGTCAACACGCCACTGCCTGTGGCCCCACATTACAGCTAAAAATAGGAACACTAAAACATTTGTGCAGCTTTGTAAAGCATCCAGCTATTTCATACTTTAGATGGTATTTTTTTATATCATACGCTACAGTATGTCAGTGAGAGCTGGATAAAAACATTAGTCATGCTTTTTGCAGCAACTTGATGAGTCAAAGAAGCCTATTAAACCATGTTCAAAATTAAATAAGGTGCATGTAAAGTCTGATTAAGCATAATTTGGACTTTAAGCCAGCAAGTGCCTTTGATTGGTATATACATTTAACATGACCTAAATTTTCCTTTTCTTTTTGTAATAAGTAGTGTGTGAAATGGTCTTATTATATTTTGTTCCTATGGATCAATAATAAATTCTAGCTCAAAGCTGGTTGATTTTACAGGTAGGTCTCTGTAACTAATTTAGTTTTTATGTTGGTGGGTCAACAAAGCAGCATGCCGAATGTGTTCGGACAATAGTACGAGATGTGAATAGAAATAATTGCAGTTTTGATATTACAGTTTAGTTTCAGTGAATGTTCCAATTTGATTCCACTTTATAATGAGTAGTGTTGTTCCGATACCAATACTGGTATCAGCAGAGGCCCCGATTCTGCATTAAAACACCAGTATCAGTATCGGTGAGTACTTACAAGTAACATGCTGATACCATTAATTCTGACGCTAATATAGGACTTTGGATGCAGCATCTTGTGTCTTGCTCATGCACGGCAATCACTGATGTGTGACATGTTCACTGCATGCCGGGCTAAGATATCCTATTGGCCCTTGTATGCTCTGAACCAATGGCAGGAGAGCTTTTTCATGTTGAGAAAAAACAACTTAGGTATCGGTATCGGCTGGGTATCAGAATCGGTATCAGGGGCCAAAAAACGGTATCAGAACAACAATAATTATGACCTCTTCTATGTATACCCGTAAGCTTCCATAATTTATGTATTCAGCACCATTTGGTTGTAGCCCACTTGGAACAAGGACTTCAAATGAAATCATGATGATGTCACACACACATCATTGTAGAGCTATGGAATGTGAATTTTGCCCAACAATTCAGCAAAGTAGGAGAACATTAAGATTGTAAATTAAACTGTAACCAAAAAAACATAATTCTTGTAATTGTAACGATTTGATTACTTTTGATTACTTAGTTCCAAATATCTATTGAAATTAGTTCTGTCAAAGTTAAAGCATTAAGTCATTGATTAATCAAAAAAAAAAATTGCATTAATCATGTTTTAATACAGATCAATCACACTATTAATTCTGAACACAGGTTAAGTCTGAGCAATAAACATAACTACATGCAAGTAAAGCATTTAATAAATGTTTGCGTATGACATTCAGATTATTTGTTCTTGTCAAAATATCGGGGTCCTTTTTTTCATTTTAAATTATGCAAGTAATTAATTTATTAGAAAAAGAAGAGAAAAAAAGGATGAGAGCGTGCAGTGGATCAAAAATGTGAAAGACATCCTCATAACATTAAATGTAGAAATAATTAACACATAACAGGTGCTTTTCAAATTTGGCAGGCAAATAATGTTGATAAAAAGCCTTTGTAATTGAGTAATTAATCATGATTAATCAAAATTCTAAGACGTGATTAAGCTCTAATTGAAATGTATTCCTTTTTTTAAATTCTTTTTTTTACTTTGAGCCCTTTCCTTAATTTCTCAGCAAAATAACGTATGCATCCTAAGAGAAACACCTTGTCAAAAGCAGTAATGCAGGCACACAATTTGGTGCTAATCCATATTCGTGGCTGCTAGGCCTTGGCTGAGGTCTGAGCCCCACTAAGTGCCTTTCAAGTATACTGTATGTGTGAGTGCTCATTTTAGACATTCCAGTGCACACTTAGCATCATCACACGCTACACTCTTGACTAGCCATTGCTTGTTTAAGTGAGAGAAAAAGTGGTTTCTTTAGTTTGTGCGTTTGCTTGGACTCGGCATACACACACGCTCACGCACTGATATGCATGCGCATGCACGCACACACACAGCAAGCTTGTGGCTCGCCACCAGAGATGCTTCTGCAGGCTCAATTAGGCTGAAAATTGAGTGGGTCAGTGGTGCAGCCAACAGCCACAATGTGGAATTGATCTGGTTGGCTTGATCAAGGCAGCCAGCGGTTTGGGAGTGAAAGACACTGATTGCTAATTGCAAGGATACACACACAGAGGTACTTTGATATACGTATGTTGAAATGTATACCAAAGAAAGCATACGTGTTAGGACTTAAATATAGACTGTCGGCTCTGGTTTACAGTGCTGACTTACCATTAAGTCGGAGAATATTTCTGGTAGACAGGCTCCCCCCTGTGAAGCCACCAGTGACCTCACGAGGGATGATGATGAGAGAATGAGACTGCATACGTTCTGCTGTCCTTCTCTTACTCGGATCTGCTTGGGACCCTTTAAGGGAGAAAGACCATCTCTAGTTAAGATATTCAAAGGCATGTCGTTTTATACCTCAAAGAGCTACTCAATATGAGAAGGTCAAAGAAAAGCTTAAAAGCACTTTTATTTCATTCTAAAGGGCAAATGTTCAGATCGCAATCATTGCGCAATGACCCCGAACTTTCAAACAAAATTAGCCTGGTAGTCAAAGGGCATGCAATATCAAATCAAACATGTCTTCTAAAACGCTTTAGAAAATAAGAGTCATTTGAAAGTGACACTCTTTTACAGGCTGTAAAAAATATTAGTTTTTCCTTAAGCTACATTGATATTGCACATTTTCTTATGAGCGTGGGGAAATGAAAACTAGTGTTTTTCCTATAATAATGATGTGGAATAGCTTTTTACTCTGTCAGCAACAAAATAGCACAAATTCAGGAAACAAAATGGATCCATTTATAGAAATGCTGTCATAGAGTAAATAAAATGTTAAATTTGGTTGCAGACTGAAATTATCCGATAACATGATGACTGTCATTCTGATTGATGGTTAATGTTTCCTGGCTGAATAATCAGTGCCATTTCTGCAGTAGAGCAAAGCCAAGATGTTTGATATGAACTGAATCTTGCTTCCTGGAGGTGGCATCATCAGTGTCTTAAAAAAAAAAACATTTTAATTTTAAAATGTCTCATACATCATCAGTCTTTCAGCTCTATGACAGATCCTGATGCCATTTTTAAGACATATAAATATAAATTTGGACTCCAGGGTGAACAGTGAATAATTGATTGATTCATTCATCTTGTACCATCATAAACCCTTTACCGCAGATAATCTACTAGGGTGAAAAATGAATAATTTATGAACAGAATTTAAACATAAAACACCTTATTTAGTCACAAGGTGTGTCAGAAAAAGTTGCAGGACTACTATCACAAAAGTTAGATTTCAAACCCAAACTATACATTTCCCCCTTCACTCTGGACCAGAGGATTAGCCACCAGGTCTATATAGGATTCCTCTGGCCTTGAAGTGGTGTCCAAACTACAGCCCGCGGGCTATTTGTGGCCCGCTGTCCATTTTGTAGTGGTCCTCACCATATATAGAAAATAACAGTTGACACGGCCTGCAACACTACTGGGTGCGGGTGTTGAATAACGTTAAGGTTGCGACACCAATGGGTGCAATGCATCTGACAACTACTAATAATAATACATTTGACTTCCAGAGCTTTTCAAGATATGCAAAGAAACTATCCAACCATTCATTATCCAAACCACTTATCCTCAACTAGAGATAGCTAAAATAGGAACAGATAGCATTTCTTTTTTAAGATGCATCATGAATTAAGATATTTCAGTTTCAGAAACAAAAATGTTTTCCACTTTCTGCTGTCAGTGTCAAGGTTTGATTTGTTAACACATAACATTAATGATTAAGATCCTTTAATTTGTTTCATCTAATGATCAATTACTCTTGCTTTGATTGTAAATGTGGAGATCTGATCAGGGCAGGGGCAGATTTATTCTAATGGAATAGAGGGCTGTGGGCCACCCCAAAATCATGAAAAATCCCAAACTGTTTGCTTTATCACCTCTAACTGGTGTTAGAAATAACAAAAACACAAAGGCAGCTGGAATTGCTAGCTTGATTGAAAGGCTTTTTCTGTATGCGCCCTTGAAGGTAACATTTTGGACACCCCTGGTTTAGTGCGTTAGAAGAGACAACACAGTCTGTTGCTGCTTCACCAATTGACAACAAGCCTGCTCTCGATGCCCTGAGGATCCTGTTGTTAAGGGGATCTGTTGTTCCAGGAGTACAAGAAGGTGTGGATTACTTTGAATGAAGAATCTGTAATGTGCATCTGAAATATTTAGTGACACACCCGGGCCAACATTTGGAGTCTGCATAGCTGACTAAAAGGTCTAAATCTGTTTCAAGCCCTGTTAAACGCAGGGTACTTATACACAATGCCTCCATTAAATTCTTAACTTTGAACGGTCAAAACATAACCAAAGGAGTTGTTTAATTGGATGAGAAGTTGCTTTAACATTTGCAAAGAGGTTCTGTATAACACTTCAAGGATGCTTCCATATGAAATACGGTGACTGCATCGGTGAAGTGGCTTTACCACCTAGAACTCAGAGCTAAGTGAGCATAGGAGTTGTTAGAAGTTGCATCAAAAGCACCCTCCAAATGTTTTAAAGGAAGACTACAGCAACAAACTGATAATGGGCAACATCTTAATGAATAATAGGAGCCTGGGGTTGCCATGAACACAGACAGCAGTTGTGTAGATTAATGGTGGAGGTGTCTGCCGTCTCAAAGCATCGCCTTCATCATCCATCAGCCTTTACCGCCTTCCCACTCTGCACATGTAATTGTTTGCGTTCTATTTCCCCAAATACTGCTATGAGGACATTACTTCTGCTTAAACATCTTCAATTCATAATAAAACCATCAAGACGGACGCTTCAATGACTCATTATAGGTCTTTCAGTTAATTTCTTTTGTGCATAGAATTGTTTTGGTGACGGATGGGATTAAGTAAGAAAGCCTGCAAGAATGCAATATGAAGAACATCAAGTACTATTTGCCCACAATAAAACAAATGGCTTGATAATGGACCCAATTATAATCCATTGGTTAAATCTTTTAAGCATTTTAATTAACTATCTATCACCATAAAATATTTAATAGTCCCAATCATACTGCCTGATCAAATACTCATCTCGTTGACATGGATGTCAACATCTGGGTTGCATGATTCCTGAAGTCCCCATTAAACTATGGATTACACTTTACATTTCAAAGCAAACTATAAAGGCAATAACATCGCTCGCGGTGTAGTTTAATTAGCTCACGGACAGATTTTCAATTGAAAAATGTCCCTTGCTGTTTGTAAACACAACATTCAAAACTGAGCCTCGAGGAAGCAGCCAACCAGGAACGAGCGTGAAAGCAGCCCACCAATCAGGAGCGTGTATTGGCACAGTGAAATTTGCATATACCACTGATAATAGCTTACGTCCTGGCTCGAGGAAGTAGCCAACCAGGCACAAGCGTTTATTTAAAAAGTAATGCTTTTGAGATGTTGCGCTTGCATATTCAGCATAATTTTGGTAAAAAAAAATTTATATGTCTACGTATGCATTTTGTGACCAGCGTGTGTTGATTTGTTGTTGTGTTTGAAGTAAAAGCAATATAACAAAAAATTGGCAATAAAAGTAATGTTGTGAAACATGAGTAGCTCGCTGCTGTTTTGTTTTTCTTAAAAGGAACCTCGACTGTCATGACAAGTTTGCTCTATATTATTATTTGGTTGTTAATAACATAACTATGAGATTCATTTTTCAAAAATCTTTTATTTTAATACATTTTGTAGAAACTTTATTTGGACGTACGCCACCGTTGTTATTTACGTTGCAACGCATTCAGTGCCTAAAGACGTAGAATGGCGGCTGGCTTTCTGCCGAGCAATGTGAAACGCCTATCAAGAAAGCAAGTTAAGCCTCGTGGCGTTCCTAAAAACATGCGATTGGAAGAGTGAGTCACCCTCCCCCACGCTCTCGTCATTCACAAGATGCATTCATGAGTTTTGATCGTCCCTTTAGGAACACTATGGAGGCTTACCTTGCTTTCTTTATATATATATTTCACATTGCTCGGCAGAGAGACGCCGCCATTCTACGTCATGACACACTGAATGCGTTGCGAAAACCAATGGCGTACGTCCAAATAAAGTTTCTACAAAATGTATTAAAATAAAAATTATTTTTGAAAAATCAATCTCATAGTTATGTTAGTTACAACCAAATAAATAATGTAGAGCAAACTTGTAATTACAGTCGGGGTTCCTTTTAAAGTAGCGGTGGAAAAAAGGTTGGAGACCCCTGGTCTAAAGTCTACATGCATTTCTGTAACATTAGATGTGCACGTATAGTGCTTAAAAACATATTAGACTATAATCCAATATAAAGTTTATGCTGCAAATGCCCTATTTTTCTGTAATTTTTAATACACCTCTATAAAATAAAATAATTTATAATGATACAAAAAAGTATAATTGTTAGTTCTTCACAAACCTACACTATTGGTCAGTCCACATGCGGGTGTTATCTTTACAAATTTGTACATGTGTACTTTTATTACCAGTTTTTTTTTTTATATATACATGAAATAAAAAAAGAAAAAGACAAACACAAAGAAAATGAGAAACAAGTTTCCATCTTCTGTTACATTGATACTGTACTGTAATGTATTGTAGATGGCTGTCTTCCAGTATCAATTATTATTTAGTTATTGCATTGTGTTTTTTTTTTCTTTCCAAAATAATATGATATCATATCAAATATTCTGCAATTCCCACCCGTAAATAATATTCAAAGGGAACACCCGATTAAACCTCTATGTTGAAATGAGTAATGGGAACAAAATAGCAGGGGGGCTGAACTCCATCACATTTATTGATAATTTGGCAATGTTGCATGACAATAATCGCTGTGGGCGGCACCCTGCTGACCCACTCCACTTTGCTCCGCTGGCAGTTCTTGAGGTTAAGGCCACAACAAACCAGCAATTTACTGGCCCAAGAACAAATGAGAGCAAGCACCGAGGGACTTTCAAAGCAGTCTGAAATAATCAATTTCTCCTGCCTCCCGATTCCAGGCCACTGACCTTTCCGAATAAGCAGATTCTCCCTCTCACCTCAAGGCTAAAAACAAGGTTGATAGAGTGAAGCTAAGACATACTGTATGATCAGCCCTTGGGGGAGTCCTTAAGATAAACTAATTGTTAGGTAAATTCCACTTGGAATTTGTTTCACTTATGGCACCTTTCAGCCGGATTCTGATTCTCTCCAGCTGCAACACGCTCTCCGGGGCTTATCAGGCTGCTGCAGATATGACATGTTTGGAGAAAGTCGCTTTTTCTACTGTGGAGAGGCAGATACTGTATATACTTTCTGTTTGCTTATGTGCATGAGAGAAAATAATCATCCTGGTCTATTGGCAGAGCAAGAGAAAGATGCATTTAGAAGTGAAATAAACTGATTCAACACGAGTTGAAATCTCAACTCTGGGCTCCCTGTGTGGAGTTTGCACATTCTCCCTTGACTTGTGTGAGTTTTCGGTGGGTCATCTAGCTTCTTCCAGAAACACTTTGCCTTGTCCCGGTTCCATCGAAGTCTACCTTCTTTATCCTCCTCTTTAATACCAACTACCCTCATGTCTTCCCTCACTACATCCATCAACATTATCTTAGGTCTTCCTCGCACTTTCGTCTTCTTGTTAACTGTCTTTACAGTACAGACACTCCCCTACTTACGAACATTCGAGTTACGAACAACGGTACATACGAACATGTCTGCGCGTACAGTATGTCGAAAAATGTTCGGAAAGAGATGCTGTAAGTTAGATTTTGTATGCGCGGCTTTTTCCGAGTAGTGCTTCTTTCCGCCGCTAATACCGACGCTTGGCGCTGTGAGAGCTCACCCAGGCTCAGCAACGTGTCGAGGAGGAGGAGGAAGAAACGCCTGTCCCCATGAAGACGCCATCGCACTCTTCGAGCAGCAAGACCCAAATATACACACACACACGCACAAAGGTTGCAAATCAATTGAATGATGCCATACAGTGCTACCACATCATTTATGATGAAAAAAGAAGAAAACTGTGCAATCATCGTTAGATCGCTTCTTTCGGCCAGTTTCTAGTAAATCCTCCAAGGAAGATACTCATCAACCCTCATCTTCTTCTCCTCGACCCTCAACTTCTTCCTACATTGAAGTTACGGAGGAGGAAGTAACTTTTGAAGCCCATTCCAGCGACGACGAAGAACCTCTCATGATATAAAATCCTCCTCTTCCTCCTCCTCCTCCTCCATCAAATCCTTAAGCATCGAGTACATCTTCCAAAAGTAAGTTAAACTTCATTTTATTTATCTTATTACGTACATGTACATACTGTGTGTGTCTCTCGCTCTCTCTCTCTAACATACGTAGTACAGTACTGTACGTATTCTCTTTAAACATAAAATATAATACAAAATATAGCACTGAAGCAACTTACGAACGAATTCACCTTACGAACGATCGCTCGGAACGTAACTCGTTCGTAAGTTGGGGAGCGTCTGTACAAACGTGATTAGCAACAAGTCCATCTTGTCCCCCACCTTTTGTCAAAAGTTTAATTCTCTTCAGTCTATTTTGAATAAAAATCTGCTAAAAAGTTAGTTTTCTGGAAATAAAAACTTAATGTTGATCTCGTCTCATATCGTTTGCGTCGGGACAAAACCACCTATTTCATATTTTAGTAAATTTCTTCCCAAACTTAAACTATTGGTCAGTCCACATGCAGGTGTTATTTTTACAAATTTCTGACCAATCTAACATGTTGGAAATGGTTTGCTCTGATTTATGATGCAATATTAATGATTGAACAAACATGCCATCTGGAGTCTCTAAAGTGATGATTTTGGCATTACAGGGATTCTGCATGACGCCATATTTATCTTTTGATGTCAAACCAAAATGTTTTCAAAGTAAAAATACAGGAATTGGCCTCAGGGTATCAGTACTTTTGACGGCAGTGTATTTTGCTCAATTCTATGGGCTGTGTGCACATAAATTACTTAAAATAAATGTTGAAGGGTATGTCTTGACTTAGGCATATTGGAAGCCAGATGTTAACACCTTTTCAACACAATTTTGCTCTGATGTCTGCCATGTCAACAGTGTGTGTATGCTGATGGCATACAGTGGTTCGTAAAAAATATAACTTTGCCCTGGACTCCCCTATACAATGGCATATGTATGGAAATGCCGCCCTTGATCCATAATGTCAAGCGAACATCATTGATGATTACGATCTAGACATTAAATGCTTGCAAAGTGGCTCTTGAAGCTGAGGTGAAACATCTCTCTAATGTATCACTTTGGTTACCTCCAGTTCACCCGCAGAGTTCGCGTGGCTTCATCAAATAAAGACAATAAGGCAAAATAGATTTCCTCTTGGTTGACCAGTCAATCAGTTTCATGGGAGAAGTGGGACTTTTTTGTCATATTTTTTACATTGACATTTTACTTCTTTTTTGTCCTTCATTCTTCAATAAAGATTGCTTAATATAATTCATTAATAGGGCTGTCAGTATATACCATTGTCGTTAATTGAATGACTTGTCAATCCCAACCTCACTTGGCAATAATTAAAAAAGGATACCAATTGGTGGTCCGCTCTTTTTCATTTACAAGGACAAACTAATGCAAACTTTTTCAATTAAAAAAATCTGATAAATAGAAAAAAGACAAGTTTCAAAGAATGTATGACTGAAACACATTAAAGCAGGACTGTTCTCACAAGGAGAGAGATATAATGTACATTCATTATACATTTTAACAAACATTTTCAATTATACGTGCTGAAATAAGTTTTTGTAATCCACAGCTGTCTATATAATCTCTTTCGGTAAATAAAGACAATAAATGTCATGGTAAACCAGTAATGTATGGCATCAATAACAACTGCAATAAAAATAAAAATAAAAAGATGCGGCGTGGTTTTCACATTTCACTCGTGACTGCAAAAGCAATCATTTTTTGAAGTTGAAAACCTTGGTAAGTGGAGCTGGCCAGGTATTGCATAGTGGAAAAGGCCCGCATGCATTAAAAAAAAAAAAACACAGCCAGTGTGGATTTACTGGTATTACAATTGCAAGAATCCACGGATAAGAAAAATCACAGTGGAAAGGTTCTTGCATATCAGTGGTGTATTGCAGACTATTTCCATCCTCCAGCCTCATCACACAAGGTGCCCATGCTCTGCTACACCTGTCTGTCTATATGTCTGCGTGGACGCATGAGCGCTCGCTTCCTCGGCATGTGTGAGCGGTTTGATTTCTTCCCTGTCCACTCTCAGCCGGAGCCTTCACGCAGCACATCCATCTCAATCCGTGTGTAACTTTTCGGCTTTTTGCGCGCTAATGAATGCCCTTCATATCTTTCTACAAGCCACCCATTAAGAGTTGCTGATTCATGGCAGCCTTATGACAAGACACCTCACTGCCCCCTCCCAGCGGTGCCGTGGAGGAGGTGAGGGAAGGCAAAAAGAAAAGTGAGAACTAACAGGGAGAGAATGTGAGGAAAGAAGTGAACATGGATGAAGAAACAAAGAAAAGTACTTATGAGTCCTCCTCCCTTTCCAAATTGATTCCGACTGTCCGCCAAGCTGCCTGATGGATAATCGAGCATTGACTGTAATTTACATGCAGACACAATCCCCCCGCTCCCTCACCACCACGTCTATCCAATAAGCCATTGCACTCCCAACCTGCTTTGACTGATAAGCACAATGAGAAAGTGCTGGAATATTTAGCCCTGACAATGGCACTCTGCAGTGTTTCTAAGGCAGGGAAGAATGATGCGTTGTTTATGAGAGGGAGTATCTTTCAGCAGTTGATGCATGGCAAAGAAAAGATACTGTCAGCAGCCATTTCTCTGCACAAGCCCAAATTGAATGAGTACAAAAGCGGGGAAGAAATAGGGAGCTCCCTAGCTGGATGAAGTGGAACTATCACATCAAAAAATTTCTCTGTGGAACAGTGTTAGCTTTGCAGCCATGCACACTTTTAACAGCAGAAGCAATCTTAAGGATTCCCCTGTCATTTTCAAACCGTAGATACACATCAATACAAGTAAACATTACTTCTTTGCCTGAATATTAAAGTAGTTTGTAAATATTTAAGGGCGCAGAGGAAGATCGGGGATCAAAACTACTCTAAACTCATAGAAAAGTTAAGATACATTTGCATCTATTCTTTATAGGATACATACACTAAATAATAATAATTAACTAATTTGCTCCCAAAGACGTATAAAAAAACGTTCTATTTTAAATATTGCCATGGTCCCAAAAATGTTTTGTAGTTTAATGTTGTTTTTTTATGATAGTGCATACAGAAGGTTTTGATGCAGCCTATGACCTGAAAAGATGGCTTAAAGCAATGGTAGTTATTACAAAAAAAACAGCCAACAGGTAGCAGCAGAGTATAAGAGATCAACCAGGGCCATGTTGCAACAAGCTGTTTTTCCCAAGTGTTTTGAACAGGTTTTTGAATAATGATGAAACTTAGCTATATTCTAATGCTAATTGGTGCAAAACAGAAACAGATACAAGCATATTTTTTCCTAATGAAAGAAGAGACTCTAATCTTTCTTTTGGTAGGTTCCATGTTTTTATAGCAATAGAACACAATATTCTGTGGGCCTTGCAAAATCAGTCAAAGTCAAGTAAAACAGCCAGGAGCGAAGGGGGTTCCTTCAGTGAAAATGGCTGGGACTGAATGAGTTAAAAATAATAATAATAATTTCACTGAGTAATAAATCGTTCATATTGCACATGCAACCGGAAAAACAACTACAAATACCAAGCTTACTAACATACAACTAAGTAACAGAAGTAAAGCTACTGCAAAAATATCCCTTTTTTGCCCGGAGGCATTGTTTTGTTTTTTGTTTTTTTTTCGGGATGATGAGGGTGTGCAGTGTGTACAGAACAGAATAGAAACAGTTAACACAAAACATTGACAAATTTCCTGACAGTAAATAATGAGATTTTGTTGCATAAAACGGCAAGAATAGAAGAAAATTAACACTCCTGGAATCTACAAAAAAAAGTAACTAAGTAGTGGCTTATACTTCTAACTTTATCAAAACATTTAAATCATTATTAGCCCAGTTATCATTTTCGTTATTACTGTTGTTTGTGTGAATGCAATTCATGCGTTAAATATTCGAAAATACTTGCCAATGTTCCCAGTGCGTACATGCAGCCGACCCCTGACGATGGTGTGGGCTGCCATGGGGTTGTTGGAGGCATCGCCTGTCTGCAAGATTTCCTCTCCCACATAGTCAGTTGTCTGAACCTCCAACTCATGAAGGGCTTGCACTGCCGTTTTACCATTCCGTAACAAGTACTGCAGATAACGAGGCAGGAAAAGGCATTGAAAAACAATTTGGGGCATAAAAACAAAACGAATCAAAAAAAGAATCAGAAAAGGAGGGAAAATAATTATGAAGATAAAGGTCTATTATTATAATTGTATTATAATTTTGTGGATTATTCTAGTAAGTATCTATATTTATTTCTATTCTACAGTGCCAACAAAAGTATCTGGCCTCAAATTTTTCATTTGCTAGTCAAAAACACTTGATGGCCTAACCAGTTATTATGTTTAGGGGACAAGTACCTTCTTTTCTTTTCTTTTTAACACTTTTCTTTGTAATCAAAATCACATTTTTAAATACTGAATTGTATGTATATATTGAAATATTCACATTTGTTTAATGATCTTAAAAAGTTCTGAAAAGAGGGCAAATACATTTTCACAGCACTGCATATTTATTTTATTTGTTTTTATTTAATCAATTAAAAAAAAGTAAAGTTGCATGTGCCAGACTAACAAATATGTATTTCCGATGCTTATTATAATAAAACAATTATGTCATATAAGGTATGATGGAATTTGTTTGCATCTGTTCTCATCTGGCACCACGGGAGACAAAGTGGATGTGTTACAAAAATAAACTGTAAAGTTTTCAGTAAGAAAACACTATCACACAAAAGCTCTTTATTGTGCCAAAAGATTTGTTTTATAGAAACCAAAAGGAAGGTTTTTATGTTTTTTTGGGGCGACGGATGTGGTGTGCTTTATGCACCGTGACATGATTTTCTATAATGTCAGGCTCCCACTATAAAATCTACAAATCTGCAAATGCTGCATGAATCAATGATGGATGCACTGCAAAGCCATGATGGGGTGTGAAAACAGATAGCAGTCTATCATAAATTATGCTTTATCGCCGGTGGTTAAAATGCCATATGAATTGGAATGAGAGTTTCTTCTGTAAGAGCCATAACACAGTATTGGTTTTGCTCAGAAATAGAGACTGCGATGCCGAAGTGTATTACCTTGAGCTCAATGGCTGTTGAACCTATGAGCAGCAACGAGTCACTGTCCCAGATGTCAACATGCATGGTCTGAAGGGCCAGGTAGCGCAGGAAGCGTTGCTTCTCTCCCGGCTTGAGAAAACTGTCATCGACTCTGAACTGTACCTGAAGCCCAGGAGAACCTGCACAAATAGAGAGAATGCTGAGAGAAGTCATTTCAGCAAAATAACACTGCAAATACCTGGGAAAAAGCAGACAAGATGAAAGTAAGAAATTGTTAGAAAAATTATATATTCAATATACATTCACTGAAACTTATTTGAGATGGTTGTTGTGGGAATTTGTGCATTATGCCTTTTGTCAAACATATATATATATATTCAGAATGTCTGCAGTGAAGAAGTGTTGGATGAAGATCGCTTTTGACAGACGCATTGAGGACCAGGAGACGCTTATCAGATCCACGACTGACGACGGCTGCCAAGGGTTGATGACTGGTGTAAACAAATGACTAAGCAAAAATGCCTTGCCTTAGAATGACATATGACTGGTGTAAACACCTCTGATAATGATTAGCCACACCCTGTATGGGCTGGGATGGATACATATTTCTATAATCAGACTGACGCGGTCTTTAAATAACGTATTTAATCATGGAGCAAAACTGTTCTGTAGCAATTCCTTGGCTATGATTGGTTATTCTGGTATATTACTTCATTTGTGCACAGTTGATTAACATGAAATGCATCCATCACAGTTAAAACAGCTCTCTATATGAGTGTGTTAAGATCAATTGTTTATGAGACATGTTCAATGACATTCACTGTGGGTTATTAGTAAAGAAATGTCAGGTGTAATCCTGCCACAAATAGTCCTTACAGCTGGCTAAAATGAGGTCTACTGAGGTGCGCTGATGGCTAGCACAATATTGTGACATTTTAGAAGTTGAATATGATCACCCAAGTACTTTCTCAAACTTCAAATTGTACATTTGGGGTGTGTTCTGCATTCGTGTTTTAGTTAATGCAATATGTACATCAATTCAGATGTGGCTTTGTAAATATGTCTTTGTTAAACAAAACAAAAAAAGCTAAAAAAAAAAAAAAATCTATCAATAAGAATGATTTGAGTATCATTACCACATGAATGTTTATGTCAATGATTCCATGCTGTTTGTATAAGCAACATTAAAACGATTTCCTATTAAAAAGACGCAGAGCAAATACATTCACCGTCCATCTGCCCAACCACCGAGGAAGTCTCCGCTTGGACCATTAATCCTCCCAAGCATGACATAAGCTTGCACCAATGGGAGCGCAAAAGACGAGCTAAGAGGAAGATGGACAACACTCCGTGTGTGTTTGTGCTTAGAAGCTGGGAAGCGCTGAGATATTTGGCCCGAGGGAGGCTGCACAGAGTTGTGTTGTGTGTACGTGCGTGTGGGTCGGCATACTTGGAGCGACACCCAGCAGAGTGACAACTTACCCTGCAACACAAACTACACGACCAGGATGGATTGTCAGATGTGTGCACAACAGGTCAAGCAGCCTGAAAGTCATGCTGGGCAACAACTAGGCATTGAAGGCTGCAGGCTAAGAGGATACATAAAAAGTGTATGTCAGGGGTCACTAATGTGGTGCCCGTGGGCAACAGGTAGGCCCTAGGAACCACATGCGTAGTCCCGCTGGCTTGTTCTAAAAATAGCTTACTAGTGATAAGACATTGTGATTTTCTAGGAATGTTGTAGAGCTTATGATTTGAAAAGGTAAACACAGGTAAACGTGTAGAAATAAAGAGTTACATATTGATATTTGCATTTCCTAATTGTTGTGAGAAATCAACACAATCTCCACATAAATAAATATTCAGTCTTTATAAAAAAAAATAATAATAAATGCAATTTGAGTTTTAAGTAGAGCTTAGACCAGGGGTGTCAAATTCATAGTAGCTCAGGGGCCACATAGAGGAAAATATATTACCAAGTGGGCCGGTCCGGTAAAATCATGCTTAATAACTTGAAAACAATTGGCGTCATTTAAACACACATATTCGCTATTTGCAGGCCAGCCCTAAATTGTGGGGCTCAACTGTAAATATATTTTTCCAAAAAATAACAAATGCAAATGGAACGCGGTAACACTTTGTCCGTATGAGTTCCGGGTGTGTTATACCTACCTGTTTTGCACATATATTGTTCCCAGAATACATTGCGAGGCAGAGTTAACTAAGTTATATGACGTTAATCCATGTCATATGCGTTTGTGTTACCAGAAGCTGAATGTTTCATTTATGTTAGTCTATGTTTTTATTTTACCTTTTTTTTCAACAAACCGTAACTTTAGGATATGTGTAAAATAATGACATCCAGTTCAATTTTGTGTACAAGTTGCATTGCTCATCTGAGGATTGCTTGTGAAATTACGAAATTATGTTTGGATTTTGACCGTCAGATTAATTGGTCAGATATCACTTTATTTTATTTTTTTTACTTTACAAGAGCATCTTGTGGGCCGAATTAAACCCTTTTGTGGGCCTGATACGGCCCGTGGGTCGTATGTTTGACAACAATGGCTTAAACTCTCATCAAAAATTTCCATTCCCTAATAGAATCAGCAGCAACATGGATTCAAAACTTCAGTTTATAACTACACAAAAAAAAATATTTTTAGTTTAAAATGGCTTACCTTAACTAGAATACTGTTTGCATTGTGGCCAAAAGTAGTCCCTTTGGTACTGTAAAAAGTAAATTCTTGTAATGCACCAAAAGTATTTGCTGGCCGTCAAAATAAAGAAGGGGCCAAGCACAGAACAGACACGATGTAATAAGAACCGATGCAATTTTGTTTCATTATATTCAAATACATTGTGTTCTTATTGCTGCACAAAAGTTTGTTTTTTTCTTTCTCCAGCCTTCTATGCAAGCCGCCATAATTTGACTGCGCTCACCCCAAAACTGTGTCCTCATACAATGTGAGTGTTCCCAATTGCCATGACATTGTGTTGCAACAATTGACACCAGATAATAATAATAATAATAATAATAAAGGTTGGTAATGCTGCGGCAGATACCAACAAGAGTAATACCAACAACAGCCACCATAAGTGATTCAATAGACTAAATAGATGGGGTGTAGTCACATTATTTATTTATTTATTTTGTATCATTACATGTAGGTTCATTGGCTGCATATTTCAGTGCGGATATGAGTGTGGTTCTGCTATTTTGTTCATTATAGCTCCTTTCTATTTGCCTGTTGCAGGCTTTCATAAATTTTTACATTCCGGTGAAGATCAGGATAACAGATAGAGGAAGATTATACATACCGTATGTTATTGTAAATATCTTTATTTGGGAAAGCTTCAAATCACAATAGACTCCATCTGTTGCTTGCCTGGTGTAGTAATGCATAACATTACCACCGATGGGATAAAATGAAACGTCACTGACTGCATTTTAACAGCAATAACTAATCATGTTTTGGCAGCGAGTCAAATTTTGTGTTTTTGCTTCTGCTACTCTTTTCAAGTTTGGGATTAACATTGCCAGTATACTGCCTTCGTCAGCACATTTTGCTCACATTTGATTAATTAAAATCTCTTTTTTTGCTTTTATGTGTAAATGTTGAAGTCAGTTTCTTTTTTTGGTTTGTTTTAATTTGTACAAATAGCAGAATAAATTGACCAATGGGTTCTGTATTATTCACTGTTTTCATGCTCCATCACACTAATTTGTATTACAGAGGAAGCTCAGTTTGGCCACAATGTTCTGTCACGGAACATTAGGTTGTTGTCTTTGTTGTTGTTGATGGGTGGCTGGTATAACTTAATTTGATTGAATTTCCCATTGAAATTAATTACATTTGGAATAATTTGTTCCAGAGTACAAACTGTCACTATAACACGTAGCAGTCAACATCTTCACTCAATGCTCCTTCTTGCCATTAACACATGCACTCAAATGCATCAACACAGCACAAGTAAAACACTTGAGCTCTACTGAGGTGTGATCATGTGATATGATGACAGTTCGGACCTCCAAGATTAGTATTTTCAGCAAAAGTGCACAACATTTGGGGCATTCCGCCTTCAAGGTATTACTCAGCTAGGACAGGCTCATCCCTTTCCTAGCGAAGTTGTTTACGTTTGCTCTGCTGTGATTCTACATCGACATTTTCGTTTAAACAGGAGAAAGATGTGACAGGTGATGATATACAAGAAAATAAATGGTACGTTAAATCCAGAGAGGTAATAAACCGACTAACTGCTAAATCACACCCTTAATTCCTAATCCATCAAAAGTAAAAGGGTAGATTTAGTTCAGCTTTTGCCAGCAAATTGGTGTAAAAGACAGGGAATGCTGTTCAGTAAGGACAAGTGTGAAAGTAAAATAGTGTAGTGTGCAGCGAGAAATATTGACAGCGCTAATCCAGAGTGTCTGTCTGAGGAGGCCTGTGGGGTAAGGGGGCTAATGTTTGTGTGTTCAATATCACGCTCTGTCAGTAGCAGTAATATCTCTTCCATTTCATTAGTTGCAACATGAATAGACATCAATCACTGGCCGCTTGGCTGATTGAAAGGGAAGTGGCATCGGAGAACATCGCGGAGCATCACGGAACTGACTCGCAAGTTGTCGTTTGTACAAAATGATTGGACAACGCCGAGCCGGAGAGGAGTGAAATAAATCACAATGTAGCTTGCATGCACTCAGCGAGCTACAGCTAAGGCTATTGGTGCTTTGATGGACGTTTTCTGGTAAGTTTTTGACCTTCGTGCACATGCAAGATGCATTTTAGGTCATTGGAAGTGTCTTGTTCAATGATGATGACAGAGCAATGATGATGACATGTCAAATCGGTAAAATTACCGAATGAACAATACTGAGCTCTCCGGAAAAAAATAAAGGAAGTGTCTTGTTCGTACTTGTATATCAGACTTAACAATGTTGTTGTTAATGCTTTGCAATAGAAACATTTGTCCCCTTTTTCCTGATTCAACATCATTTTCACATTACTGTGAATGCAAAATGAGCATGTTACAATGTTACACACAATATTTTAATCATTTTACAAGAATCCCCATTCATTGCAGAGGGATACATTCCTGACCCATCCGCAATAGGTGAAAATCAAATATTTTTTACAGTTTATCACCACCTTCAAACACATTTAAAAAACACTCTTTAAACACACTGCAGCCATATATTTAAACACAAAACATAGTATAAGTATATAAAAAATATTTTACACATTGTAGTACAGTGGTACCTCGGAGTTTGAACATAATTCGTTCCTGCGAAGTGTTCAAAGTCCGAATTGTTCAACCTCCCAAACATTTTTTCCCATAGGAAATAATGTAAATGCAATGAATCCGTTTCCAAGCTCCAAAAACAAAAAAAATCATATTTTAATTTCTATTTGTGTTTTTTACTTTTACACCCTGTACAGTATTTAAACAATAAAAATACCTTACCTTTTTGTTGTGGTGTGATGGCATCAGTGGATGATAAATGTTGTGTTAATGCATGCTTTAGTTTAGTGCTGAGTTAGTGTATTTTACATTGGGCATATTGTTAGACTACTAAGCGGTCCTTGCGTGCGTTGTTTAACGTCAGGCACGTTGTTGAACAGCTAAGGGGGGTCCTTGTGCCAGTATTTACAGAAGTAGTCGCGGTAGTCACAACTGCGTGATAATCTCCTTCCTAATTCCACTGTGGTTCGTAGCACTGTATGTTTTTCTTTGCTGCCACTGGCACTGTTGTCTTTCTTTGGGCCCATGGCGAAAAAAAATTGACGTGGAAAAATCGAAATGTACTCGCGAGTATGGAGCACCTCTGGGAGTATTCACGATCTGACTGGAAATGAGCAGTGCATCGTCTTAACTACTGCAACAAGAGCATTCGGCATTGCTCGGCTTTGCTCGGCTTCACTCAGCAAAAATGAGTTCAAACTCCGAGGCATTTTTTACTCAGATTTTTGGGTTGAAGTCTGATTTGTACGAGTTCCGAGACGTTCAAACTCCGAGGTTCTACTGTATCGGTATCGGAACAACACTAATTTGTATCTTAGATATGTGCCCTTAAGAGGCGGAACCTGTTGGGGTGGCGTAGGAAGTCTGCGCGCCCTGTTGCCAACAACTTCACCGGCAAATTATCACAATATAATTGTGATTTACATGGTAAACAAGTATCAGTTTCACCAAAAAAAATGCAAATCAGCAGAGCAAACAAAGTTGTTTTTATCAAGTTTGAGTATGCTGTTGAAAATATGCTTTTTGTTTTATTTTTTTATTTGTTCTTGTTTTTGCTTGCAGTGCTTCTGAAATAGTGGGGTGGGTCCCCTAGTTGGGGGCGGGGGTGGGGGTGATTGGGGTACACCTTAGTTTTTTTTTTTTTTGCCCCTATTAAATTAAAGTAATTGCACATCCACTATAGTAAGTGGCAATGGTGCTCTCATTGTCATTCGGATGTGGATACAGATATCACACTAATCCAATATATACACAACTAAAAACTTTACAATTTAATGAATTGATGGAGTTTAACCGTCTTAAAATAATGTAACGCCTATGATGAAATTTTACCAATCAACATGCAAATAATTTTTTTTCTTTCTTTTTTTTAAAGGAAAGTGAGTACAAATTAAGAGGAACATATATTTTTCCCAAACCTAAATAATAATAACAAAACAAGACGAACGATGTATTTCAACTCAAGGTGTCAGATTGTGGAACAAACTGGATTATAAAAATAAATAATCTCAGTCTATCTGTATTTTTTTTTATGTATAAAAGCAAAATTTTTTGAAGAATACATATAGCACAAGGGCATGCTGTTGAATTATTTTGTTGAATTGTTACATTGAAAGCGTCTTGACTGCTTGCTGTCATTTATTTTGTATTGATCGTTCTTTTGTGTTAATCAGGGGCAGATATCACAAGTTTTATTTCTTTCTGTCCCCTTTCATTTCTTTTTTTAAAGAGTGAAATAAAAAAATAATTGAATTGAATTGAAGTAGTATTAGCTCATCTGCAGAGGTGTACATACCAAAAATTTATAGACAAATGATACTATTTATGGTCATGGCGTAGATTTGTGGAGGCACAAAATATATTTTCACTCCTTGGAGAGAAACATTTTTTTGACTATCATTCCATGTATGATTCTCATTTCTCATTGCCCCTGATTCAACAAATGTGTTAGTGTTGCACTGAAATTAAACTACAATCAATGCATCTTTCAACAGACTTAAAACTCCAAGAGAAGGAGACACAATCCATGAGAAAAATCTATATCTTTCCAAAGCAGCAGAGGAACATTACCAGAGTTGACAGAGCCGTCGTTGTTGATGGAGGTTAGCACACAAGGAAGCAGCTCGCTTGCTTTCTGCTGCACCTTGTCATTGCTCAGTAGTCGAAGCTGCTGTGATGTGACTGGTGGAAAACGGTAGAACTGGAAGGTGAAGTAGATGTTGGCAGGCCATTCAGGAACGATCCCCACCATTGGCATTCTGATAAGAAGTTACAAAATCAATTAAGTTAATTAACTATTTGCTGTACTAAAGCTGACTATACAGTGGTCTATTCTTAAGTGCAACATTTATTTATTAAATCAATTACAGTTAAGATCTATATTACTTTAGAAATTGACTATTTTCCAGCAACATGTGTGTCATGGTAGTGTGATTCCCATGTCCTTATTAACATTAATTAACAAGTACATTGTACTTTTTCATAATTTGCCAAATTATAAATTTAATAATTAATGACTAAATTCAACAAATTCAAATTGAGAGATACATTTCAAATTGTTGCAAAATATAGTAAAGTCCCTCATTTCTTATTCACTATTCAACCATCCATCTATAAAACTATTATCTGTCCTTTGAAGAGCACCCACACACACACATACATACTGGTAAACAAAATTCAGGTTGTAAAAAAGAAAGCCTTTACTGCCATTACACATTTACGAGATTACACTGAATTACACACTGAATAATGAAATCAACTTCCGCTCGCTTCAAACGGGCTGATTAGTAATCAGCAATCACCTCCCTGTTCAATAGTCAAAAAAGAAAGTGCATATTGCATGTAACACAAATTAATGCAGCAGTGGTATTAACCTTTCAGGCTAATATTAATATATTTTAATAAACACATAATAATTCACTGGCAGGGAATGCAACGGTGAATATTATTATTTTGATATTAATATTAATTACAATACAGTGATACTGGCAACCCACTGTATCTTATGTACAGTAACTTCCTATAAGGGCCTCATTGGGAGGGTGAGAGGACGGACGGACAGACAGATGGACGAACGGATGGACGGATAAAAATAAATGGGCAAGAAGTTTATCGTAGTGTGCCGTTGTTAATGTATTGTCTAGGTTTTAATACGCAAACCTGAATTTTCTTTTCTTTTTTTCCTTAATAATGGGGAAATACATATTTTTTTGCAATTTTTGGGGGGGGGATCTTATGGTTTTATTGAACATATAAACATAAAGAAAACACAAAACAAATTACAAATATAAAATATAAGTTGAAGTAAAAAAGGAAAACAAGAATAGGAAGAAAGAAAAGAGTTTATATGTTCAAAAGGGGAAGGAGGAAATTAAAAACTTAGTCAAAAAATGTTTCAGCTAAGTTTGGATGAAAATCAAAAGGAAATGGTACCGTTTTTAAAAAGAATGCATATTTAATAATTATTTTATTAGATTACAAATTGTTAATTGTTATCATAATTTTTTTTTAGACATGTATACAAGATTGAAAATCTTTATTATAGCTGTAAACTTAAAAATTGTGAGATTAATTGTTAATATAAAAACTTGCATTATTATTATTGTTAGTTCGACTATAGTTTCATAGGTGACAAATGTGTAGGACATTGGGTCTCGTGTGTTTTTCTATAGGCAATACATTGGCATTTTTCACACTACTTTTTAAAGATGATTTTCTAATTAAATTAGCTTTCAATGTAACCTCGCATGAACTGACAAACCACCCACACAGAAGGAGTCGTCACATTGAATGAGCATACTGGACTCAGTAGTGTGTGGGTCATATAGAATGAATGTATACAATTCTACTGGCTGTCATTTGCCCATTTCCAGTATTAAGGGTATGATGGGATACACGCTGCTTATTTCTATGTTAACAGCATGTACATTATCTGAAAACCAAGGTTAACATATTTTGAATGCTTGTGCATGGAATGCCATAGCAGCAGGATAAACAATAAAAAAGAACGGGTTTAGTAAATTGCTGACATTGCACACAAAAAGAGAGAAGGACACAGTATTGCGAGTGGTGTGTTCAGCACGCATCTTCCACTGTCACTAAGAGGGCGCCGGCTCCGGGGCCATTGTGACGGCTTGCTGACAGGCTGTGCTGACAGGAAATGTGTTTTTGCGAGAATTGTGAGCATATGCGTGCGTGCGGCGTATGAGCATGCAGCTGACATGTGAGTAGAGGATGACTGACAGAACTTAATGCCTGAGTGCGTCTGTATCTTGGCCATAGCTCAGCAGGAGGGGCCTAGAAAAAGAGAAAGTCGGCAGCAGGCAGATTT